>NC_072732.1:10365084-10665084 GCF_026930045.1 Uloborus diversus
GACTTCTGTGATGCAATCTATTATTAGAAATATGAATTCACTCTTTTCTGATGCGCATTTGTGGTTATAATTTATTCAAATTTATAGCTCACTCTCGTTTGAGATGTTCATTTATAGATTAAAGAAGAAGATTGAAACAACGTTACGTTTAAGATAAATACCTTTGTGCTGAACAGTAAAGTAAGACAAACAACGTTAGAAAAAGCAAAATTTGCCGATTACAGCAGACACGTGTTTCGGCGTTACAGGGCGTTTTTCTAACGTTGTTTGTCTTACTTTAACGTTACGTTTCTTTCAATCCGGCACATAAATAGTTATGAGTGTTACGGTAAATTATTTCACTAATAGAGTTGGTTGAGGTAATGGGGTCGTTTCCAAAATTTAAAAAGTATTTTTTTCTGAAAGAACATGCTTAAAAACATAGAATATGACCATTTTTAAAATAGTTCCTTTAAGTTTAATATTAAAAAAAATTAATTAAATCGGTGCTCTTTCATCTTTTAACGCTTCAGCCGATGACATCACAAATAATGAAATGCCATTCAGTGTTGCCATTCACAGAGCAAAATATTTAATTCGCATCTTTACTCACATGCATTGGCAACGATAGGGTTGATAGCAAGCGCAGAGCGCAATATTTCATTCGCTTCTTGATTATCATAACGTGGAAATGCGGTAGAAAGATGCGCCATAGTGCATCATTTGTGACGTCATAAAGACCACGCCTTGTTTGAAGAATCGGACATTTTAAAAAATGAATTAAAAAATAATTGTTGGGAAAATGAAAGTATTTTCTGACTCCATGTTATTTTTTTTTTGCTTATTTTATCAATTTTAGTGACAAAAAATACTACTTTTGACTGAAGGAAACAACCCCATTTTGAACAATTCAAATTTAAGATCCTTCCCAAACTCTTGGATGAATTGAGAAAAAAAGATTTGTTACATTTCATTCAACGCTATGAGAGCAAATGTGCCCAAAAGATTTGAATTTATGACTATTGTTACAAATTCTGTAAATAGTAATTATTGTAGTAACGTAACCTGTGAATAGTTTCCCGTAATGAATATACAACCCCTTTTCATTCGGCTGAAGAATACGACCCCCTATTTCCTTTTCTTTTCATTGATAAAATTTGATAACGGTCTACGCATTTCGAGAAGCAGTAAGAATGTTGTGGAAACTTTTTCGATGTTTATAAAAGCGTCCCGCGTGATAAAAAGTTAGTTTCGATTGAGAATTTGTACTTATTGCGAGGCATTTCGCTGTGTTGTTTTCGTATTTGGAAGTAAATACGTGTGCAACCGTTAAGTTTACGGTGTTGAGTGATATTTGCTTAATTGCTGATGATTAATTTAGCAGTTGTTGACGATCTTTCCAGTACATAGTGTAAATAAATTCTCTGTGTTTTTAATCAAGAACTGTGTCGTCCTTTCAAGAAAGTTGGAAGTCTCGTCGGATCCGTTACACTATTATTACTCTACTAGAAAGTCGCTCGTCAAAGTATGACGGGTGAAAATTGCTTCTACATTTGAACGAAGCAATTACCTGTTTAGTGATAAGTTGATATTTGAAATTTTAACCAGCCTTACCAGTAAAACAATTAAGTGACCGGATCGAGTTCAGCCTTGTCACGATACGATACCATAAATAAAGTCTTTTTCCGCGACAAATACTTGTGCTGCCATCTAGTAATAGAACAACAAGTTAAGTTCTAGCTTATTATAGTTGATTGCAAAATTTAGCGGAAAAAATATTGACTGGAATTTTGTTAAAAATATTTTTCGAGTACGAAAGTGGTTAATTAAGTATGAAAACTTTTTATCCTTTCTGCAGCGAAGAGGGGATTAATTCTGTTTAAATCAATGAAATTTGCTAACTACACAAGTTCGTTAGAGATTTTTATAAGTCATTGCAAAAGTAATGTAAAAAATATGACATTTAATGCAGTTGTATAGATCATTTGAAGAGCCCTAAAAAGATATAAAATAAAGCTTGCGATCCAAGTTTTTTTGTTTTCAGCGGAGACGGGAGGGGGGATTAACGAGATTGAAAAGAAATGTAAAATAAAAATAAAGGATTTTTTTTTTTTTTTGCCTTTTCACTTCTCTTTTACAATTAGAAATTTTTGAAACAAATCATCAAAATGAAAAAAATTATATTTTAGATTGTTCGTGGACTAAAATTAAAACAATGACACAGGTATGAAAATTATCAAACGTTGTAAAATGATCAAAAAAAAAGAAAAGAAAAGAAAAGAAAAATCAATAGCACAACAAAAATTAATTTCATGATAATTTAAAATTTTCTTACTACAGTGATCCAAAAATTAATATTAATAACCCTATAAGGAAAATACGGCAAAAATTTAAATGAACAAAAAAGTTTTACTAAAAAGCATAACTTTTAGTAATGAAAATATCATAGAAAATAAAAAGTTTGATATTTTTCCTGAAATCAAAACAGAAAATGGATGAATTAAATATAAAATAGCAAATTTGCTAAACGCGTATGGAAGTGTTTCGGGGTTAAAAGTAACGCCTTTTTCCTTTCAAGAAAAATGTTAGCTTGCAGATTAAAAAACTCTACCTTAGTCCATTGTCTCTGCTCACGTCTTTTCTGCAGTAAAATAATAATAAAAAAGTTCCCCCATGCCTTCCAAACATGTGTCAGCGAGTTTTTACTAATTTATACTTGAAAAAAAAAAAATTTTTTTTGTTGATACATTTTAGCAAGTTCTTATTTTCCACTAAACCATCAGTGAGCACAAATAATGCCTCAGTATCAAAAATAAGTAATAGAAATTATAACACACCGAAATGAAATAAATGCCTGAAACATAATTAAACAAATAAGTTTTGCTAATAAGTATTACTTTTAGACATGTAAATATTATAACGGAGCAAAGTTTCAAAATTTTCTGCAAAGTAAAAATAACTAAGCAAAGTAAGAAAAAAAGCATAAATCTACTAAAACTCTCGGGCACGTGTTTCGGGGTTACAAGGAACCGCTTTTTCCTTGCAAAATAGATATGAGCCCATGAATTTAGACTCGTGGCCAAAAAGCGATCCCCCCCCCATTCTTTTGTAAGTTTAGCTGAAGTTCCTTTTGCCTGATTCCCCCTCCCCGTTCCCTTTTCTGTGCATCATGCGAAAACCAAAAAACACAATTTTCTTTTCGCATGTTTCAAGGGTTCCCTTTTCATTTAAATCATTTTCTTCAACCTTTTTACATAATCATTGAAAAATTCCTGAAGAGATCATTCAATGCAAATATTTTTTCCCTTCGATGTATCCCAAACCCACCCCCTTTCCCTGAAGTTTATTGTTGAAAATCGTTGTTTTTTCTTATATTTTTGTTTTTAAATGAATAATCACCTACAATGTTTTCTTTTTCTTTGTATTATTAGTTTTATCTGCGCTATTTTTCCCCCTTTTGGTTTCGTGGCGCGCATTGCCCTTTGACCAATCAGCACAGTGCATTTCTGCTGAACTTTACTTTAGCGGGAATATTCCTCGTAACTCCGAAACACGTGTCCGAGAGTTTTAGTAGATTTTTCTAATTTATTTATTTATTTTTTACTTTGCTTAATTGCTTTTCTTTTCAGAAAATTTTCAAACTTTGCTTCGTTATGATATTTGCATATCGGAAAGTAATGCTTTTTAGCAAAACTTATTTGTTTAATTTTATTTCAGGCATTTTTTCTTTTCAGTGTGTTATTATTTCTCTTACTTATTTTCGATACTGTGGCACTCCTTCATTCTCTTTGAGCTCACTAATAGTTTAGTGGAAAATAAATACTTAAAAGTACCAAGTTTTTTTCCCCAAGTATAAATTTACAAAATCACGCTGACACGTGTTTTGGAGTCATAGGTAACTCTTTTTTCAATGCAGAAAAGATGTTCGCTTGTTTATGTACACACAATCGACTGGGGCGAAGTTTTTAAATCCTCAAGCTCACATCTGTTTTGAAAGGAAAAAGGAGTTCCTTGTAACCCCGAAACACGTTCCAACGAGTTTATGCAATGTTTTGTCATTTTCTATTTATGTATTCATTTGTTTTCGTTTTTGCTTCAAGGCTGATTTTAAAACTTTTTATTTTTCATGACACATTACTGAAAGTTATGTTTTTTAGCAAAATTTATTTGTTTAGTTACATTTCAGGTATTTTTCTTCTTTTCAATGCGTTATTGTTTTTATTATTTATTTTGATACTGAGACATTTTCATTCACTTTCAGCTTCCTAATAGTTAAGTGGAAAATAAGGACTAAAGTGTACATGTAAAAGTTTGTTTCTTTTTTTTTTTTTTAATTATTATTATTTTTTTTTTCAAGAATTAATTTGCAAAAACTCGCTGACACGCGTTTTGAACTCAAGGGGAATACTTTTTTTATTATTTCATTGCAGAAAAGATGTGAGCTGAGACAATCGACTGATGTAGAGTTTTAAAATCCGCAAGCTCACATAGGGTTCCTTGTAACCCCGAAATACATCCGTACAAGCTTTTGCAAATTTATATCTTTTTATATTTATTACTTTATTCATTTTCGCTTTCAGGAAAAAGTGTCAAACTTTTTATTTTCATGATAAAAGCATAACATTACTAAAAGTTATGTTTTTTAGTAAAACTGATTTATTCATTTATATTTCCACCGTCTTTTCCTAAAAAAAAAGGGGGGGGGGTGTTACTAATGTCAATTTTTACTTTCTTCTATACCTAATATATAGAAGAAAGTATTGGATTCGTGCAAATTTTCGAACTTCGAATTTTGACGGATTCGAACGTTTTGAGGTGTGCTGAGTCCATTTCTACCATTTTTGGAAAATGTCTGTCTGTCTGTGTGTGTGTGTGTGTATGTGTGTGTGTGTGTGTATGTGTGTCACGTCTGTGTGTGACCAGTTTTTTGTGGCCGCTCTACAACAAAAACTACCGCATGAAATCGAACGAAATTTAGTACACATATGTGCCCCTATGTGAACTTGTGCCCATTAGTTTTTGGCGTGAATTCCTCCAAGGGGGGTGGAGAAATGGGACGTTTTTCGAGTTACGCGTGCTTGCTATTCCTCAGGAAGTAACTGGCGGAATCAAACAAAATTTGGTCCATATGTTGGTATTAACAGGAACAGGTGCTGATTCAATTTTGGTGTCAATAACTCAAACGGGGGTTGAGCTATAGAACGTTTTTTGTCGTCAATTGTGACTGCTGTATCTCAAGAAATAATGAACGGAATGAAAGAAAAATTTATCGGCAAGTAGCCCTTAGTGGGTATAAGAACTGATTTTATTTTTGTGTCAACAGCTAAAAAGGGGGTAGCGCAATCACCCGTTCTTTTTTTCCATTTTGAGTGCCCTATCTCAAGAAGTAATGCTACGTTCTGGTTGAAATTTGGAATATATGTGAATCCATATGTAAACAGGCTTTGGTTCAATTTTGGCGCCAATCGCGCCAAGAGGTGCTGATTTATTTTTATTATCATTATTTTTTTAGCGAATAAAAATAGCTTTATTAATGCAACAATAAGAAAGATAAATCGTAATAGATTGTCGTCTGCGTATTTCTCGTGATTTTAATTGTATGGAAATGATTTATTTCTATTTAAGAGTCACAACTGACTTCAACTGTATTTATGTCGAGGTCTGCATACTAGTGCCTTGCCTCCATTTGGAAATGATCGGAAATATTATCTCAATGATTTAAAATTTTTAACTGTTGCCATCTTATGTTTGTTAACAAATAAAATATTTGTAATTAATTTAAGCAAGGCTTTTAAAATAACTTTCAATTTTCGCTCTTTGCTTTGCTTTTGCAATAATTCAGACATTGGGATAGTCGTCAAGTTTTTGCATGTGTAATTTTGTTTTTGTTGGGAATATTGCTTCCTCGTCAAGCATGGGGAGGGATCAGAAAAAAAAAATATATATATATAGAAGAAAGTTTCGTGATGGCCACAACATACTAGTTGAGTAGTGTAGTAAGAAATGTTTGAATCATCAAGAAATAAATTCTTTTGTGTTATGGATTTTTGTTGATCATTTACAACGTTTGATATTTTTTATAGCAGAGTCCTTATTTTTATTCTAGCAAAAAAAAGAAAAAGCTTTCTTCCTCAATTTTCGTGTTCAAAAAACAGTTACAGCAAAATTTCCGTCAATAATTTTTCGTTAATTTCTCAGTCAACTGTAACAATGTAAAAGTTAACTTGTTAACGTATCACTAGATGGCAGCACTCAACGTGCGGAAAAAGACTTTATTTATGGTATCGTGTCACGATAAAGCCTTTCCCCTGCATGTTAAACATTACCAAAACATATTATCAAATGATCATCCCGTGGCGCGAGTTTCATTGTTGAATCACGCGGGTTACTCGATCATCGCGGCTATTATTTATAGGAGGATGACTTCATGGCAACACTTAAAAATGAAACAAAATTTTAAAGTAAATATTTCTGTAAAATAGACTTAAAATTGCGGGCTGCATATGGCGTCTTTTAGGGTGAAGCGTTGTCCGTATAACAGGCGGTCACCTTTTAAGGGTGCCATATGGGTTATTATGGCATTCTTTAAGTCAGTGGCGTATTTACAGGTTTGATGGCAGCTCGCCGTGCATTTTTGGGGGCCCTTTGTCAGTCACAAATAAAAATTTTATCATGTGCATTATTGTATCCCCTTCGGGGCCCTTAAGGTGGTGGAGACTGCTAGCAGTGGGGTTGTTTCCTTCAGTCCAAAGTAGGACTTTTTGTCGTCACTGAAATTGATAGAATAAGCAAAAAAATAACATGGACCCAGAAAATACTTTCATTTTCCCCAACAGTTATTTTTTAATTAATTTTTTAAAATGTCCGATTTTTCAAAACAGGGCGTGGTCTTGACGACGTCACAAATGATGCTCTTTGGCGCATCTTTCTACTGCGTTTCCACGTTATGATAATCAAGAAGTGAATTAAAATTGCGCTCTACGCTTGCTATGAACCCTACCGTTGCCAATACACGTGAGTAAAGATGCGAATTAAATCTTTTGCTCAGTGAATGACATTAAATCATTTGTGACGTCATAGGACAGAAGTGTAAACGATGAAAGCGCACCGATTTAAGTTTTTTTTTTAAATATTAAACTTAAACAAATTATTTAAAAAATGGTCAGATCCTATGTTTTTAAGCATGCTCTTTCAGAAAAAAATACTTTTAAAATTTTAGAAATGCCACGGAAATATAAGTTCGTTGCTTGAGGCACCTGAGGCCCTGCCCCTTATCCTCTGGTGTGGTATGTTGAAAGTTCCCCGGTTGGGGACATGGCTTTATTTTGGCGCAGAAGAGATGTACGAGAGATGTGGCTTCCTCTAACGGGAGTACCATAATGGTTAGCCGAAGGCTCTTCAAAGTAAATTTCAATTAAAGTTCTTCTTTATTTAAATAAGTTTAATTATTATTTTTTTTCGCTTCCTACATATTTTTTTTAAAGTTTTATACTTTTTTTTCCCCGTGGGGATTTCTAGGCTATTTGAATGAATAAAAATAAAATAAAATTAAGACAATGATAAAATGTTGATATGAAATTTAAAAAGAAAATAGTGAAATGAAAATAGATAGGAGCATGCTCCCAGCCAGAGTGTAGCACAATAACTAGAGTCGAAACGAGGTATGAACCCGATAAGGGATTCACTCACCCCATTTCGAAATTGAAACTAAGCAAGCAGAGCGCGAGGCCTGCGAGAATTTGCCGATCGTAATTTGGAAGGTTGTTAAGTAGTGGATTGCCAACACGGGGGATGTTGTAGTGAAATCTCTTGGCGAGCTTTTTGCAAAAGTTGTGGAGCGTCGGGATGCCAACCTCTTCCACCAGCTTGTCCGTACGGACGTACCAGGGAGGGTCGCACGCCGCTCGAACCATCACTCTCTGCAAGTTCTCAACTCTGTTAAAGTTAGAGATTGCAGAAGTCGCCCATATGGGCGCTCCATAGGTAATAATGGGTCTTAGGCAGGACTTATAAATGAGCAGTTTATTATCCGTTGATAAAACGCTTTTTTTGTGCAGGAGACAATTTAGTGGTTTTTTGGAAGTGAGGTACTTTTTGCGTACCTCTTCAATGTGAGATTTTAGAAATGACCCCATAGTTTACATGGTAAATCCGCCCCTATTAGTGCCATAGAGCACCGGGTTGTCATGGGGAGCCAAATAGCATATTTAAGAAAGTGTCGCTGGTGCTGATGAAACGTTTCACTCTAAAAGGGGCAACATACAACTCGCAGTTTTAACCGTGTGGAGTAGTTTCAGTGCAGAAGAGTTTTACTGTAAATTTACCGGAAAAAGTAAGCGATTGTAATGCCTACTCGTACACCAGGTGACTTATGGTGCGGAGCATATCGCAAGCATGAAAAGTGACACAGCTCAAAATTTGGAGAAAACATACTAGCTATTGATTTAAAATCTAAATTTAATGCTCTTTCTTAGCACAAAACTCTCACAAAGTTAGCTTACCATAGCTGGTGTGTGCTGGCGTAGAAACGATGCAATTATTAGTGACATATCAGTAAAATGTCATTATGCAGAAAGAAATTTTCGAACTTTAAGTATGAGTTATTAATTTAGACAACAAAAACTAACCAGTAGACATCACGTTTTAGTAAAACTCTAGCTGTCCATATTTATGCAGATAAAGATTGTGCAGCTTCGTATACTGCTGAAACCAAACGAGCTGATGTGTGCATCACATAACTTCCTTTTACTCCAATTTAAAGATAATAGTGCCTCGCAATACGCAAAAAAAAAAAAAAAAAAAAAAACCACTTTAAATACTTTCATTCCAAGCCTGTTGCGAACCGAAGCAAAGAAAACGTTTTATACAGATAAATTTTCCCAATATTGGCAGTTTTAACGTGATTCAATGGTTAACTCTCTAAATATAGCCAAACGGAAGCCAGATTTAAAAATAAAAACCGCCAAATTCGTCGCCAAGTTGGCGACAAAACTTGGCAACCAAAAGCTTGGCGATATATTGCCGAGTGTTTCCACATTACAGCACCGCTTGAGTTTGCATTGAAATTAACAATGATATTACCCCAAAAAGGTGTAAAAGACCCCCTTTGGAACATCTGAATGCAACCAAAAGAGAAGGTGCACAATTAGATCCCACTTGGAGTCTATGTGCCAAATTTAAACTTTCTAGAACATGCCGTTCTTGAGTTATGCGAGATACATACGCACATACGGACGTCACGAGAAAACTCGTTGTAATTAACTCGAGGATCGTCAAAATGGATTCTTCAGGTGTCTATACGTTCTTAGGCATGTATCCACGTGTGGTCGGGTTGAAAAAAAAAAAAAAAATCAATGTTCATTCGGCGGTGAGCAAAATGGAAATTAAGGCCGATTTTTGAGAGAAATTTTTTTTGCGAATACAAACTTTTCCATAAATAACTTTTACAAAAAAAGGAAGTATTGTATTTGCAAAAAAAATTTTCACTCAAAAATCGGCGTTAATTTTCATTTTTCTCACCCCCAAATGAATGTTGAGTTTGTTTTTCGACCCGACCACACGTGGATATATGCCTAGGAACGTACAGACACCCGAAATATCCATTTTGACGATCCCCAATTAATTACAAGGAATTTTCTCGTAACGTCCGTATGTATGTGTGTATGTATCTCGCATAACTCGAAAACGGTATGCCCTAGAAAGTTGAAATTTGGTACATAGACTCCTAGTGGGGTCTAGTTGTGCACCTTCCCTTTTGGTTGCATTCGGATGTTCCTAAGGGGTCTTTTGCTCCTTTTTGAGGGGAAATTATTGTTAATTTCGATGTAAACTCAAGTTGTGTTATAATTTGTCGGACACTTGGCGAAATATCGCCAGTCTTTCGGTCGCCGACTTGGCGACAATTTTGGCGATTTTTTTTTTCTTTTTGGTTTTATTTTTGGTCACTGGTGGTGATATTTAGAGAGTGAACAATTGAATCACATTAAAATTGCCAACAATGGGGAAATGACATTAAATTAGAGTAAAAGGAAGTCATGTGATGCACACATCAGCTCGTTTGTAAAAGGAAGTAAAAAGAATGCCCATGTCGGTGACTCTCCAGTTTTCTCAGAGTTTCCTCCGAACTCAATCAAGTCAGCAAGGTTAAAACCAAATCTCATGAATTCCTCAAATGTTCTCTCTCGGCCGTTAAGCATTGGTTTCGTAGGAGGGAATCGCCGACCTTCGGCGTCGCTTCTCGCCGAAAGGAAAACTTGATTCTTCTGCGCATGCGCGACCGACCAAAACCGACGTTGTGAGTGGCGCGCCGGAATCACTTGACTTTGATTTCAGCGTCACGCCGAGCAGCGACGTCAAAGCTCGGTGATTTCGCTTCTAGGAAACCAGGGCTTGAGCTTCCTTGACACTTCCTCCACAGCTCCCAACCTGCTCAGCGCTCTCAACCTCAGTTGGCCTGCGAGAAAACAACCAGGGAACAAAGGAAGAAGCTTGCCAATATTATTCTAACCAAATTCGTCAGAAACATTACCTCGATAGCCTATTAAATTTCTCTACCGTTCTTCCACAAGTACCAAAATATTTTGGCCCTTTCCCCATTTTTTCTGAGTATTTTCTCCTTTTTTTTTTTTTTTTGACCCACGAAGAAAACCAACGGGAAACAAAGGAGAAAACTCCTTTCATACCACATTGTTGGACGTACGAGTAGCCAATTATTTTATTTATTTTTTTATTTCTTTAAATTATTTGATACAAAAAATAATGCCTCAAATCATTTTTCGAAGAAACTCAAAAGTGAACAAATTCTCTTTTTGTCTAAAACAGCCAAAAGTCAAATTTAGCAAATATTAAATCAGATCAAAAAGTGGATATGTTTTCTTATGGTTTTAATAGTTATTATTATTATTATTATTATTATTATTTTTTTTTTTTTGACGGGTAACAACGGACTTGAACTAGACGGGCAGAATGTTTAGGGAGTCTGCTTGTTACACTAATACGAGTCTATAATTGAACATTAATCATTGAGAATTGATGGGGAACTATTTGCGAGGGAAAAAAGTGGACAACATGCTGAGAACATGTTGTTTATAGGATGTGAGACAGGAGAACATACTGGTCCTACAACTTTAACATGGTTATATTTGTTTTAAATATATGAATTTTCTCTCTCAGCGTTTGCCTTCAGCTGTCCGTCACCTAACCCCACAGGTGGGGTAAGATTACAAAAAACGCTTTTTGTTTTTGATGACGTATTTTTTATACTACAAAAGAAGAAAACCAGAGTTTTATTTTGTTTATACTAAACTAGACAATTTTAAAAAGTTGTGGTTATAAGTTTAAAAATTTGTGGTTATAAGTTTTTAAATTTTAATTCACATTCTAAAGCGGGAGAAAAATTTCGAAGCTTAATATCGTCATCATATCCCACTTTCCCTATACTATACACAGGGGTGCCCACCCCTTTTAAAAGTAAGGGCACACACCCCCATAAATTTCGTGGAGATTCCCCCTCCCCCCCCAAAAAAGCAAGAGCCACCCAAAAAATGAGAAAGATACCCCCTAAAAATTTCCCTCATGGTGCAATCTTCGCCATGACACTCCTTAGGTGGGCACCCCTGCTGTAGACTTATCAAAAAGTAAAAATTCCCTTGATTTTTTTCAGAAATTAAAAAATTTCTTTAACTTTTCCATGTTTTCCAGTTACATAAAAAAATCGGTCATTACTTTTTCTGGATATTCAGGAGACACCCTGTTGTATATATTACGTTCAATAAACAAGTAAATTTTTTTGTGACGTTCCTTAAAGTGATAGGAATAAAATCACTGATCAAACGATCAACTTTCATGTAAAAAAGGCGTTTGGTGCTTAGGGTCACCATTGACCCTGATTTCCATTTAAAACACAGCTCCGGAGCGCTCAGGCTTCCGGCTATAGTTCCAGGTCCCTGTCATTTACTCAACGCCTACTTAACTCATTGACTGCGTCGTCGGCAGCCCATATATGGATTCCCTGCGCTAAGCTAATTATTTGAAACAATTTGAAGGAAAACAGTTTTATTGGACTTTTTCATGAATAATAACAGCATACCAAACAAAATCTATATATTTTTTTTCTAGAAATTTTCCACACTGTGATATTTTTCAAAGCAAGGGACAACACATAAGGTATCTCGTTTGATCGCGCGCACGCCTGCTTGCATCAGAAAATGTTTTCACAGCAAACGCAGTACAGTCGGATCCCGACTTACGCGAGGGATGCGTTCCAAGACCCCTCGCGTAAGTCGGAATTTCGCGTTGTGGAACAACGTATGTTTAGAAAATTTTTATAAGCATACCCAATTATTTCAGACATGTGTTAACACCCCTCAAATTGTTTCAAACCATTTTTTAACTATATATTACCGTATCTTTTATAAAAAACTGATTTTTTACTGTATTTTAGAAAAATCGTTACTATTTAACATGATTACTCTGTTATGAAGCACAAAATCAATGATCAATAAGATAAATGTACTTAAACAGTAGGGTACTTACATTAAGTACATTATTGCATGAAAATAGTACTGAATAGTAGATTAAGTAATTTTAATTATAATTTTTAAAATTATGAAGATGATGGTTTATGCAGTGTGGGAACACCCCTATTTCTGGCCTCGCTTCCATTTTCATGATGTTTGTATTTTGCTCAGACACTACTCTGCGAGCTTCACTGTTAAGATTAAAGTGCTCGTTTGGGAGCCATTCTGTTTTATCAACGTTCATATGTAGAAGGAAAAAAAAAACTGTTAAGAATCAAAGCGGTTATTTGTATAAACAAAAGCAAAGCGTTGTTTAGACTAATACAGTGTGTGCACTTCCGCTTTCAGTGATGCTAAATTAATGAAAGTCCATTCACGAAACCAATATTTAGTGTCAACGAAGCCCATTCTAATGCTCCGCCACTCCTTTCCAAAAAATGTCATGCTGCAAGCGAGCAATTTGCATCAGCAATAAAAAATTCATTACTCATGGAAAAACTCGCGTTATAGCCATTTCGCGCAAGTCGGATCGCGTTGTAGCGGGATCCGACTGTAGTGGCGCCATTTTGTGTTCTCTTTTTAAACCTTGTCTAAATGTTCGTCTATGCGCGGCAGAACAGCCAGGAAAACCAATGGAACCCACTGAAAAAATATAACAACGTGTTGGCTGGAAGACGAGTTATCTCGTCCCTAGCACATATACAGCATAATTCTGGAGGACGAGTTATCTTTGATGTGTTGGTTAGAGGTTGATGTGTTAAACCCTCATTCGTTTTCACAAATCATCTCGCACATTTACCACCTGCTCGCACAGCTATTAAGCCAAGTTTTTATGTAGAACGGCAGCTGCCGCTAAACACGGAGTTCAATAAAAAAGAGTGGTAATTAGTTTTTCCAGTCTATTTTATCTCTCAAAACGTCTCCTCTCGAGTTGAAGCAATGTACGGTTGCTAATCGCTTCAAAAAGAAACGTCTGTCATAATGAAGTTTTGTCAGTTCATTGTTGATACAAACCGGACGCGGCATGGAATGCATGATTTTCTTAAGGAAGGTAAGCTAGTATTTCTTTAACCTATTATAGTGTAAATTTTGTTTTACAATCGAATTTTTCTTCATCTTATTTTCTTTGTTTCATCGAGCGATTTATATTTGCTTCTTTGCGGAAAGTTAGGGAAGGATAAAAGTCCCTCACTGTCGTCAAAAGACAAAAAAAAAAAAAAAACGCGAGTTTATCGATGTCATTAACCGTTTACCCGCCAATGTTCCAAAAATGGAACATCATATTTAAGTGAAAATTTTCCCAAGAAATAACGTTAAAATAAACAAGTTTTTTTTTAACACAGTTTAGTCTTATTTCAAAGTATTTTTTGATTTCATGCTTGATTGTTTATATGTTTTCAATTATTTATTGCGATTTTTCAAAGATGAGTGTTTCTTTAGCTTTTTGCAACTTTTTCTTATAAAATTTACCAAAAATTGGTTTTTTCAGAAAATGTGATGATATTTATTATAGTTGTGAAAAATACTTCAATATATGATTTTAAAATGCTTGTAGAAATGTACAATGATATTTCCGAAAGGTGTACCCCTTCAAAATAGCATGTTCCAATTTTGGAACATTGGCGCTTTTAGGGAGTCAAATTTCCAAGAAGTAAATCGTTCGACTTCCAAGGGGAAATTTCATTTTTCGTAATATATGTTTCTTTTTTTTTTCTCATTTTGAATGTACTCTGATGTAGATGTTGGCAAAACCAAGTAAGTTTATATTTTGAAAGGATATGACGTTTCGTTAGCAAAGAAAATAATAACAGTCTTCTGTTTGACGGACTATATGGCTCCGAATCCACACCTGCTCGGACAGTTGCATTGTCACGTAATAATAAAAAATAATATTAGTGAGAGTTTTATTCTTCATATTTTAAATGCAGTTCAATAATTCGCTAGCTTTGTTTTCGGGCGAAAGGAAATTCTGTTTGACGTATACCAACTGTTCATAAATGTTAAAAAATGTCTACAAGATTTCTTACTGTAGAACACGCTGTGGCTTATTTAGAGACATTGTCAGATTCGGATTTGTCAGATGTAGATATATGCCAATTACTCCCTGATGAACTAGGCAATATCACTGAGGAAGAATAGATGTTGACAGAGATGAAATCCTACAATTTTTTGGTTTGTTGCTATTGAGTGGGTACCATTCTGTTCCTTCTGAAGATCTGTATTGGAGCAGTGCAGAAGATACATCTGTGCCAATTGTACTAACAGTTATGCCTCAAAATCGTTTTCGAAAAATAAAAAACAACTTTCATTTGATGGACAACCATGAATTAAAACAAAATGACAAACTAAGAAAAGTTTTCCTTATTTATGAAGAATTGTGTAAAAACCCTCAACAATTTGGTGTATTTCATGAAAAATTAAGCATAGATGAATCTATGGTTCCCTACTACGGTCGGCATTCATGTAAAATGTTTATTAGATGAAAACACATAAGATTCGTCTTCAAAATTTGGATGCTGTGCTCTTCAAGTGGATACCCATATTCCATGGAGATTTATTCAGGCAAAAAAGAAGGATCCCCTGATGTGCAATTAGGATCCAGAGTTGTAAATGATCTATTATCAGTTTTGACTGACACGTCTAAGCATGAAGTATACTTTGATAACTTTTTTACATCATATGACTTAATTTCTCAGCTATCAAAAAAAAAGTGTACGAGCAACAGGAACAATTCGTGAAAACCGAACTGGCCATTGTCCACGGAAATCCAAAAAAGCCCTTTCTAAAGAAGATCGCGGAAATTTTGACTATCGATCTGATGGATCAGTGTACATGTGCAGCTGGAAAGATAATGCAGTGGTTACAGTAGCATCTAATTGTTATACACATGAGCCACTTGCATCTGTAAAATGTTACTCAAATGCGCAGAAATGCAAGATAGATGTGCCACAACCTCATCTTATCAAGAGATACAATGAAGAAATGGGGGGTGTGGACGTCTTGGATAAACTTTTAGGGAGCTACAGACCTCATTTGAGGAGTAAAAAATGGTGGTGGAATCTTTTTAGTAATGCGCTGAATATTTCAGTTGTAGCTAGTTGGTTACTTCATTGTGATTTACACGAAGTCAAGATGAAGCATTTAGAGTTCCGAAGAGAAATAACAACTCACCTCCTAAGAAGAAAAGTATGAGTGGAAAGTCCTCCAGGGCCTCGTTGTCATTTACATAAACGGTCCAGAGTGTCTGACGGACATTATATTGTATCTGCATCCCAAGGACGTTGCGCGGTGTGCAAAAAAATACGACTAAGAAATGTTTCCATTGCGACAAACGACTTCACCAGCAACGCTTCCTTTCATATGATGGGCATTAGATATTTCTGTATTGGATTTTCTGAATTCTGATATGTACACAAATGCAATTTCAAATATTATTTTTTTCCGCAATAAAGTATGCTAAGATAAAAACCGCATTCAAAACCTCTTAGTTTAAAAAAATTCTCTGAAAAAAAAAAACTTCATGCAAAACGCCAATGTTCCAAAAATGGAACACACTGAAAATCATAGTAAAAAAATTTTTTCTGGAAATTTTATTTTATTTCTGTATTTACTAGACATAAATAGACATAATTTCAAAAAATTACTCAAATTTGATCATCCGTCAATAGTTCGGCGGTCAAACGGTTAAAAAGAGTAGTTCGTCTAACATTCAAATGATCGATGTGTTCATATAAAATGAAGTTAGATTATTGTTATATTTTTAACTAGTGGTACCCGCACGGCTTTGCCCGTAATAGAAAAATTAAGAGGTCTTTTGGTTCACCTGTATATGGGTCATTCCGACGAAAATGGTACATTTCATGTCCGGCACTTTTGGTTTTTTTACAGAAAATTTGATAGTTAATATGAATTAATCATATTTTTTCTTTATTCATCATGCAATTTTGTATCATGAGATATTTTTTGTTTTTAATATTTTGATTTAGGAATTAAAAAAAAAAATTATGTTAGTCAAAAAGGAAAAATCTTGATGTCTCAGCTTCAAAACAGAGACAGTTAAAAAGTGATTTTAGTAATTGCTTAGATGCAATAGCAAAAAGAAATTTCCAATTATATTGCAACACCTTTATTGTAACAATTTAAACAATAAATTTTTTTTTAGAAAAATATTTTTTTCATGAAAATGCAGGGAATTTACAATTGTCCCTACAGTTTACAAAGTTTGAAATGTCCACTCTGTTACAGTCATTAAAGAACAAAAAAGTATTTTTACAAAAAAACTAGGAATATTTTTGAGATGACCAGATGGTAAAAACTCCATGTTTAGCTAACCCTTATGGATTCACCAGTCAACAAGCAAGGTAAGATTCATTCTTTGTCTCTGATAGAAAATTTGAGTAACAAAATGTCCACTATGTTACATTAATTTTACTAAAAAAATTTTTAAAAAAAATCTAAATTACATATAAAGTAGTAATTTTAGAGTTACTCTTTGCTTTTGTATTACTGTTTTAGCTGTTACTTTATGTTTAGGTTTAGAAAATTTTTTTTAACTACTTATTTGTCCTCTCTGTTACATGTCCACTCTGTTACACTTCTTGTGTAACAGAGCGGACAATGTTTATGGAAATAGTAAACAAGTCCCATATGCTATTGATGTTTTTCAAAAAACTTAACAAATTCATAGAAAAATTGAATTAAATAAAAAAAATTTAAAAATTAAACATTGTTTATCTCTTTTCTTTGCTTAAACATGAGATTACTTCTGTCTTCAATAATAGTGTCCACTCTGCTACAGTAATATTTTAACCGATTTGATTGTAATTTTTTTTTAAATATTTAATTTAAAGGTTAATTTGCATAGAACTACACAATTACTAACTAGAATAATCCATTTTCAATCTTTTTTCAAGTTTTCTTCATGTAATAATCAAACTTTTTCAAATGATTTTTAAAATTTTTGTATTTTTGAGTAGGATAATTAGCAGTAAAACTTAAATGTGCTTTTTACAATGAAATTTTAAGCATTTGTATGAAAGATATGTTCCATTTGTTTATATTAAACAAACAAAAAAAAAAAAAATCAAAGAAATAATTGAAAATTTTGAATTTGTTGTTTTTAAATGTGTAACAAGTGGACAAAATCTTTCATTTCTGATGAAAGAACTGAGAAAATTGTATATTGATACCAAGTTGAGCTAATTAATTTTTATAGTTCAGATAAATTAAACCCTTTTGCCATTATTTGACATTAATTTTTGTTAGATTAGATGACTTTGAAAAAAAAAAAAGTTTTGAAAACTGAAATGTACCATGTTCACCGGAATGACCCATATTTACAAATAATGTATGGCAAATTTTCTCGCCAATTGGCTTGTACCCATGTTACGGTTCCATGTTTTGATCATTTCATATCTCGCCAGTTGGCTTGTGCCCGTGTTACAGTTCCACGTTATGATAATTTCGTAATTTACTCGTCCTATGATAGTTTTGTTCTTAAAATTGGAATAGAAAAAGAACCACATCTAATTTTCGAAAAATCGCTTCGAGGTGCACACCCCCATGCTACAAACTAACTTTGCGCCAACTTTCATGAAAATCGGCCGAACGGTCTAGGCGCTATGCGCGTCACAGTGATCCTGACAGACAGAGATCTGGACAGAAAGACTTTCAGCTTTATTATTAGTAAAGATGTAAAAACAGCGAAAGAAAATTGTTATGCTGATTGCTTTTTTTTCTTTTTTTTTAAATATGAAAAGCAAATTTAAAATATTTTGATTGATTTCGGATGAAATATGAGTCCAAACAAGTAGATCGCCGTGGGAAGGCAAAGCTCAGAATCTGCATTATTTCTGTTTGTGTGCAAGCACGAATTGCTTATTGTTTTCACTTGACCGTTGAATGACGTCCGTACTTTGATTTTATTTTTCTATGCTTACAATGCAGGCCTACCGCGTGCCTCAAAATCGAATTATTCATAAACGACCTTCTCAACTTTACGCGAAAACAGTATCCAAAACACAACATCCAGCACATACTGCTTTTTTCGCGAAAAAAGCAAAATAGGGGAGAGAGGGGCTTAAAGTTCCGCGGGTAAGTTGTTCCCTTTGAAATAGCTCAGTGAAGAAAAAATATAAATATACTAGAGGACCCGACAGACGTTGTCCTGTTCAAACTTTGTAAATTGTAAAGTTAAAAATTTTTAATAAATTATCAAGTGTTCGAACCGTTTTGTTGAAACAAATAAGTATAAAAAATTTCCTTTAAGCAGCTTGGTGTCAGAATGCGTATATTTATTACAACTTGATTTATCTAATGCCCACTGAGTAGTTGTTTTATTAACAATCTTTTCTCTCGTACTTAATGGTTTGTTCCTTCAGCCATTCTCAGAAGATAAAAAGCGTCGTCAGATATTAAGTGTAAAAAACTAACTACCCATCTAGAACAAACGGAAAATCTCACTGCAACATCCCCCATATGAAAAAGAATAAAACAATCGAAAGGATATCGTTTCAAAAAATGATAAAAGTAAAAACAGTTCTCTGAATAAGCGAAAATCACTCATTCCTCCCGATGTAAAATAAACACATTCTTCAACTAAAAGGAATAAAAACTCTTTAAAAACAAACAACAATTCTTTGCAGTTTGAAATATTTCGCTAAATAAACAAAAATACAATAAATTATAATAACAATAGCTCTAAAATGTAAACAAATGATCACGCAACTCTATTGTTTATAGCCAAAGTCGCCAAGTCACCACGTTACTGTAATCCAGCCGATCAGTGAGCGAAGCCAACTCCGACCGATTTGCGGTCCGATGTTTTGAACGAAAACATTTAAAACGTCATATATTGCCTAATTTGTTCTCGGGACCTAAAATCGTTGCTTTCAAGAAATAAAGACACACTCCCACTCCCTCTTCACTCTCCCTCTTTCTACGTCATATCTATTATCAATTGACATATCACAGTAGGAAATTTCATTACAAAAAGCAGAGCTGGCTTTCTTATTGTCGTTTGGCAACGGGTTAAATATTTATTTCAGTTCTCGCTCAACAATAGGTTAAAATAAATATTAATCATTTGGGAGATATAACCATCCAAAGTTTAAATTAACTAATTAATTAACAAAAACGTTTCCGATTCGATCCATCGCGCTTCGAAACCATGCTTGCCACCACTTAATTACACAGAAAAAATTTGATCAAAGTCGGTCCAGCCGTTTAAAAGCCTTATGGTGACAAAGGTCCGCACAGAAGATTTTTATATATTACTAGTGGTACCCGCACGGCTTTGCCCGTAATAGAAAAATTAAAAGGTCTTTGGGTTCGCCTGTATATTTACAAATAATGTATGGCGAATTTCCTCGCCAATTGGCTTATACGCATGTTACGGTTCCACGTTATGATAATTTCGACGGGTTTCACGTTATGATAATTTTGTAAATTACTCGTCCATCTTATGATATTTTTGTTCTTAAAATTGTAATAGAAAAAGAACCACATCGATTTTTAGAAAAATCGCTTCGAGGTGCACACCCCCATGCTACAAACTAACTTTGTGCCAAATTCTATGAAAATCGCCCGAACGGTCTAGGCGCTATGCGCGTCACAGACATCCAGAGAGACATCCTAAAGACATCCTCCGGACAGAGAGACTTTCAGCTTTATTATTAGTAAAAGAAGATTTAGTTAATAACTGGTGAAAAAGAATGTTAGAACGCACAAATGGTGACTATTTTAGTCGGGCCAGTGACGAACGGTACGTTAAATGCTGAGCACGTGCATCGCTGATCTACTTGTGTAGATATTTTCGTTTTCGAACCTTTTGGTCTTTTTCCACGAATTTCAATAGATTGTGTTTACTTCTTTGGTGTTTTTATGCAAATATAGATTGCGCATCCTAATGTACTTCACTGAAACAATTTACGTTTCGTCGTCTAACCTATAATTTGAATTTTCAAGGGGCGTGTGGGGCTAGTTTTTCCTTTTTGTGGGGCAAGTTGTTCCGAGGGACAATTTGCCTCGAGAGAAAATGGAATAGCTAGAATAGGGAAGTTGCAACCTATTAAATGTTCATATTTTGACTACTGGATATTATTAATTGACCCTCAAAACTAAAAAATTCACTATCGCCGAATTTTAAAGCACCGTGATTAATTTTTAATGAATTTTTAAAAATCCACGCGCCAAAGTGCGCTCTTCTGAAACGTCAAGAGCCTACTTCACAGGGCGCGAATGGGCAGCCTTCCGCCGAAGATCCCTTGTTTTCGCTACGGACATTTTGAGCGCGCTGATATTTTTATTTTTTAGAAATTCAATAATCCTTTTGAACACACTGTGGAGGCCGGATTCGTTAAAGCACAATCTAATAATCTGCCTCAAGTAACATCAATGATGGTATTCGAATATTTCCGAGATGATGAGAGGTTTAATGATCCAGAAACGCGAGGAGTTTAAATGCGAGGAGGTAAGCCTTACGTTTCGTCTTCGAAGCCAACTGCACGTCCTTCGGCTTCTCTCGCGGCGGAAGAGCGCGTGACGTCACTTCCTGTGCCATTTGACGTCAGAAACGCTTGAACTTTAAAAATTAATTAAAAAAACTACTTATCGTATCGCAGAAATTTTTTCACCTGTGATGTTCATACATGTTACTCTATCATATAAAAATAAAATTGAAAAATCGAAAACTTCCCTATTCTCATCCTTTCGTCTCGTTGATAACAGTTGACATCCGCCGTGGTCGATCGATCCGAAAACTGTGGTGGATGACACCCGAGAGCCAGACCACCAAACAGTGACAATCAGCTTCTTCTGGTGGATGTCTCGTTTCGGACAGTGTTTTGGTGGTTCATCTTTGTCTATTGCGATGGACGGTTACGATTATCGTACATGATCCATTTTCAATCGTTGCTGCAATACTTTTTTCGAGCAAAATACAGATGACAATGCGAAGATCGACAATAATCCAGCAATGGCACTAGTAAACAAGATGAATATTGAATGATATTGAAGCCGCTCCGTGATGGGTTGAATGTATTCCGGCCGAATTTGTAATCGAAGCCGCGTAAAATAAACCCGTGTAAAAATAGGGTCTACTGTTGAAATTTTGACTAACTCCATTGCATAGCGGTAATTTTCAACCACTTGTTGACCGACTTCAAAAAGGAGGCTGTTATCAGTTCATACCGTATGTATGTTTTGTTTTTGTTTGTTTGTCCACTCACAGCGTCTCACCTAGTGAACCGATTTCGATGATTCTTCTTTTAATGGATAGGGGATGGCTCAACTTAGGTCCCATTACTTTGTTTGACCATATTTGTTCCTTAAAACAAAAGTTATGGTCAAAAAACAGTAAATTTCATGCAATTTCCCTATTAAATGATTAAATATAAAGCCCATTGTTTCAAAAATTTGGCAATACCATACAACATTATTAATAGTAATTGTGTTGATAATTTTGAATGAAGGCTTTTCTGAAGCAAGCATCAAGTTTCTTCACTGTCATTGCTCTATAGTGGGGTAAACCTAACATGGAAGCGAGGTTTATGCAGTGATTAGGATCTGCTTAGCCTTCACAATGCTACTAAGTTAGATTTGCTTCAACTATAGTAGTATTTTTATCGTTATCATGTATGCCAATAACAGATGATCTGGGCTAAGTAAGGAGATACAGGAATGCATAAAAAGCAACTATGCTGTGAAATATAAATTAGTTAGAGAAAACGTGATATTTAAATGGTTATAATTAAATTAACACATAAATGAATTCCAGGGAGGAACAAAGATAAATTTTTAGTGTCAATCGCTTAAAGTTTAAGGCGTGTTTTTAGTTTTTTTTTTTAGTATGGAGCATTTTTATGAAAAAAATAAGGTAAAGTTTCGTTATGTGATAAATTCCTAACATTTCTAAAATACATTAATACTAAAAAGAATGAAATAAAAAAATTTTGAAAAAAAAAATAGAACCGACTTCAAAATTGCTCTAAAAAGTGAAAAATAGTTTTATTCTTAAAACCGCAAAAACGATCAATAAAATCATTCACAGCCATAACTCAACTACAACTATAAATTTAATCTAATCAGGCCCAGTTTCTTTACTACCACATGCATTACGCATTGATGACAGCATATTTGAGTAGCGGTATAAATGTTTCGTTCCTAACTTTGGATGATGTTTTGATAAAATATGAACGAAGCATGGTTACAATGGATTTTACTTTTTGTTTTTGCGCCAACTTCAAAAATTATGTTTAAAAGTATTATCGATGGTGTTTAAAGAATAAAATTATTTTTCACTTTTTAGAGCAATTTCGAAGTCGGTTCTATTTTTTTTTTTTTTTTCAAAATTTTTTTATTTGATTCTTCATTTCCCTGAAATGACACAGTCTCACCAGTAAAACAGTTAAGTTACTGGATCCAGTTCAGCCTTGTCACAACCACAATAAAGCCTTCCCCTACATGTCAAACGTTACCAAAACACATTATCAAATGATCATGCCGTGGCGCGAGTTTCATTGTTGAAACACGAGGGTTGCTCGATGATCGGCTAATATTTACATGAGGATGTTTGAAAACGAAATTGCGTCAAGTGTTCATTATTCCCAGGCCGTTCTACCCTTCCGCTCGCAGGTAGCGCCAATTGAAAGTAAAACAGGAATACGTTTGTACGTCTGTCACCTCCGTTTATGGCAATCACTTATCAAAGCATTGTTTGAAAACAAACATTAGGTAATCGTTTTCAGAGAGAGAGAGAAAAAAAAAGTCATCCACTCGGCATAAAACACCGATAAAGCATCCTCCCCGCTAGACTGCGGACGAGATAAGACAAAGCGATAAAAAATCTTCTCACCCATCCTAAGGTAAGCAGTCGGTCGGAAAGTTTCATACTGCGCGAATCTCGTGTTACCCGAACAGAAAAAAAAAAAAACGCTTGGTGTCACTGGTTGGTAAAAGTGTGGGAGAGGACCAAGCTGTGTTTATGAGGTAAGATTTTTAGCAGTGGCGGCGCGAGAGCAAAAGTAGACGTCGGCGATGCAGTTTTGCGAGGCCCTTTTAATCATAAAATATTCTCAGACAAATAATTGAATTCATGGAATTAATTTTTGTACTAACTATTGGCACTTAGGGTTCCCAATTCACTTAATTGCTAGGACAAAAACATTTCGTGATTAGTAGCGCAGTCAAAAAAAAGTTGTTTTGGTGGTGGGGAGAGGAGGCGGCACATTGACGGGGGAAAGAATTATCTGATAGAAAGGGGGGTACGGGGGTTCTCCCCCGGAAAGATTTTGAAATTTGTAGTTTAAAAACGCCATTTTAGGATTTCTTTGTTGATGTTAAGGGGAAAAAGGTACAGGGGGTCTCGGTGGAATTTTCTAGAAATTAAAGCCTTAAAAACGCAATTATATGCCATATTTAGTGACTTTAGGGTCAGAGACTGTCCCAGATCGATTCTTTAAAATATATATATATAGGTCAAAATCAATCTCCTGCAAATTTTCGAAATTGAAGTTTCAAAAACGGAATTTTAGACAAACTTTGAAGATTTTACGGGAAGGAAGGTAGATCCCTCGAAAATTTTTGAAAATTATGGCCCTAAAAACTTTAGCAATATGCTATATTCAGGAGCCATTCCACTTAAACTTTCTGTTAATGAAGTTTAAAAAGCCTAATTGCTAATGATATAAAAGAAAGGCGGTATGGGGACCCTTGCTCGAATATTTTCCGAAATTCAAGCCTTAAAAATGCAATTGTATGGCCATATTTTGTAATATTACGCTCGGTAATTTTTGAAATTCAAGCTAAAAAACACAATTTTAAGCGATTTTCGATGTTGTTGAGTATTTGGGATCTTTAAGCTGGAAATATCGCGAAGTTTAAGATCTGGAAACAAAATTTCAGTTGCTCCATAATGCTTTCGATGTGTGTGTGTGGAGGGGGAGGGGGGGAGTTCGGAGGAGCAGCATTTTGAATATTTTCTTACTTTTAGATGAACTTGGGAAACAAGAGAAAAAAGAAAAGAAGGGGGAAAAAGAGTGGGTGGGGGAATAGAGTTAGCTGGATCAATAAGCTGTTGCCATTGAATATTTTTAATTCAGGCCCCGACAGAATTGGGCCAAACATTTGCCAAGACTGGCTCTGTGCAGTCTCTCCTGCACGCACTATTTTGATTACTTTGCGTCTGTTGTATTTAATAAGAGCTTCAACCGAAAACATGGAAATATCTTAAAGCTTCTGAGGCCCTATCTGCGGGAGGCCGTCGGCAGCTGCCAACGCCTAGCGCCGCCACTGATTTTTAGCACAGGTATAAGAAGCATATTTGTTAAGAAAAGGAATGGACTACAATCCATATATCGCGATCGCGGATTTAATGAAAACCCGGTTTTACTGCAGAATTGAGCAACAAATAATCCGATATCGTTGTGATTAAAATGTTTATGAGTAAGCTTTGTTCGAAATCTCTGTATAGCTTGACCACGGGGAGATGGCAGATGAACTGGAAGCGGAAATAGTAGGTATGATCAGCGAGTAGTAAAAACTTTACTGTATGCCTGTTTTCGCTGATCCTACCTGCTTCAAAATCAAGTTTCTCTCTTCTCTTCTTTCTGCTACCAGCTTATCCGCCATCTCCCCTTGGTCAACGCTATAATTTCCCTTGCATAATTTGTAAACAGTCACTCTGTGTTACTTTGATTAACAATTTCCCTATTTTTCTCTTTTCCTACTCATATTTTTATAACGTTATTGCATCGATTGATAAAAACTGGAGAGAGAATTAATTGTTTAGAATAATAATGACTTCAAAAACTGATTTTAAAAACAATTTTAAATGAATTATTGGGCTCGTTCAAGAGGTTTTCTACTTCGGTTACTCTACCCCATGTCAGAAAGGGGATGAAACAGAAATTTTAGTATGAGGAGTGACATTTTGAATGAGAAAAATATAACACTCCCTACCCTACAAACATATGCTAAAACTCGGTGACAGCATCGAGAGGATGTAGTTTCCGGAAAGATTTTAGACGCATCCCAGTCTGAAATTGCCATAACTAAAAGGTAAATCGAAGTTCCCAACCTTGTTTTGTTCCGTGGATCATCAGTCGATTCTTTTTTTCTTCCTGATTGTTAATCCTTTCTCATCGGTAGACAATGGCGGATACAGAAATTGTCCAAGGAGGGGGCGGTTGACTTTTTACTTATCTCTACTACGTATCTGGTTTACACATGCTTGGGGGGGGGGGGGGCTTTCACATAATTTTTACCTAACTCAACTAAAATTTTGATATCTATCCAAGGAGTTCCCCGAACCTATTCATTTGTATTTCCGTTGAAAGAGGTATTCTAAAATCGCGTTTCAGAACTTCAATTTCGTAATCATTCCTATCTAAACACCTTCCCCTTAATGTGATCGAAGGTCGTCTAAAACGCTTTTTTTTTTTTAAATTTCAGTTTTGAAAAATTATTGGAAGAAAGTCACTGAACCTATTTTTTCCCTTAGTACTACCTGAGATGCGTCATTAAGACTTAGATTTTGCAAAATACCCGGTAAAAGGCCTCAAAACTCCTCCTCCTAACATCACCAACGATCGTCTGGAATTGCGTTTTTGAAACTTCAATTCCAAAAAGTTTCCGGACGGGAGATTCAAACCCCACTCCGTTCCTCAGTGTCGTCACAGAATATCTACACTTGCGTTTTAGAACTTCAACTTGAAAAAATTGCCGATGCAGGGTCCTTAAAAGAGGGCCGATGACAGCCCCTATTGCCCTTGTATCCGTTCTTGGCTATGGAGCACACAGAAAAAAAAAATGGAGGGAGATATGGTGCAATAATTTTGAGTTTTTTGGAAGGGATATGTCCCAAATCACCTTCCCTTGGATAGTACATACTTCTCTGAGATCATTCTGATAAAAATTAGATATAAGGAAGTGTAGTATTTCGATTTGAACTCCAAAACAGTGAAACGGAAGGTAACGTTTTCTCAGAGCCACTCTAAAACAGACAGAAGAAAACTAAATGTACGAAAATTTCAACTGACAAACGCATCATTAAAAATCAAAATTTTAAGAATTATTCTTGTGAACCCCTTCTGCTTTCGTGTAAAATCAAGTGTTTGCCAGTTGTATGCTCAATGAATACCTACCTACTTACAAAAATTGTGAGACAATTCCCATTAATATAGGCTAGAAAATCGCCCGTCAAGGTATGACGAGTGAAAATTGCTTCTACATTTGAACGAAACCAAGGGCGGATCCAGAAAGTTTTCAAGGAGGGGGCGGTTGATTTTTTTAACTGACCTTTTACTACGTGTCAGATTTATACATTTTTCGAGGAGGGGGGGGGGCACAGTTATCTAAAACAACTAAAATATAAAGATTTAGCCAAAGAAGTCTCGAAATTATTCCTTTCCTTTGCTATTGAAAGAGGTACTCCAAAACTGTGTTTTAGAACTTCAATTTCGTAATAATTTCTGGGGAAAGTTTCAAACCTCCCTCCCCCTAACATCGTCAAAAATCGTCTAAAATGCGCTTTAAAAGTTAAATTTTGCAAAATACCCTTGGAAGGCTTCCAAACTTCTTTTTCAAACATCGCCAAATATCGTTTAAAATTGTCTTTTTGAAACTTTAATTCCCCCAAAACTTTGCTTAAGGTTGATTCGAACCCTATTTCCTTTCTTAACGATATTAAAAAGGGCATACATTTGCATTTTAAGACTTCAATTCGGAAAAATTACCGGTGCAGGGTCCCTCAAGGGAGGGGCGATCCCCCCTATCGCCCCTCCCTTGTATCCGTCCTTGAACGAAACTATTGCCTGTTTGGTGATATTTTGATAGTTGAAATTTTACCCTAACCCCAGTGGATGAACCCTAAACTTCAGTAGGTAGCGTTCATTGTTGACCACTTTTTCGTTTCTTCACTCCCCTGAAATGACACAGTCTTGCCAGCGAATTAAGTGACCGGATCGAGTTCAGATTCGTTACTATAAGGCCTTTCCCTGTGTGTTTTACATTACCAAAACACATTGTCAAATGATCATGCAGTGGCGCGAGTTTCATTGTTGAAACACGCGGGTTACTCGATCATCGGCTACCATATATAAGAGGATTAGCATTAGAAAACTTATGTGCTTATAATTTTATGAATCCTCTGGTACTAGGGATGCGCCGATTAGTCGGCCACTTTGTCAATTATTTATAATCCGTCAAATTTTAGTGATTAATCTGCGTAAAAAAATATTTTCCAAAAAATTTCAAAACATACCTTCAACACGAAACTTTGATGAATGCATTTGTTAACAATAAATAAACGTAATTTTCTGCAAACATTTCTGTAATATGTAATATTAAAATGTACTGAGTAAAAACAGAACAAGAATTTTAGAAAGTGCTCAAACTGAATGAGAAATTAGAGGATCATTTCCTAAGTTTACATTATGATATCCGCACCCCATTATTTGATGACGCATTGTTTTCTTCAATTATTTTGCTCCTTCTAACACTGCATATGATTTACAGCATCATTCCTAAAATTGTTAACTTTCGATTCAACAAAAAATTAATTGTTCTCAACTGTTGTTTCATTAAAAATTATATGCACATAATTTAATATTATTATTATTGTTATTTTACAAACTGATGATTGAAGTAATGTTATTATTTTTATTTCTGTTTTTCTATATTTATCTTCTTTACTAATAATAAAGCTGAAAGACTCCCTGTCTGTCCGGATCTCAGTCAGGATCTCTGTGACGCGCATAGCGCCTAGACCGTTCGGCCGATTTTCATGAAATTTGGCACAAAGTTAGTTTGTAGCATGGGGATGTGCACCTCGAAGCGATTTTTCGAAAATTCGATGTGGTTCTTTTTCTATTCCAATTTTAAGAACAAAACTATCATAAGATGGACGAGAAAATTACGAAATTATCATAACGTAGAACCGTAACATGGTCACAAGCAAATTGGCGAGAAAATTCACCATACATTATTTGTAAATATACTGGCGGACCAAAAGATCTTTTAATTTTCTATTACGGGCAAAACCGTGCGGGTACCACTAGTTTTGAATAAAAATACACATGTATACAACCTTGCAACATTTTTCATGTGTCGATACTTTTCTCCTTGAGCACTGTTCTTTTATATAACCTTATAATGTTCATCTTTACTCTACTAACAAAGCTGAAAGTCTGTATCTCTGGATATCTGTTACGCAGACCGTTTGGCCGATTTTCATGAAATTTGGCTCAAAATTAGTTCGTAACATAGGGGTGAGCACCTCAAAGCGATTTTTCGAAAATTCGATTTTGTTCTTATTCCATTCGAATTTTATGAACATTTTCCCGAGCAAATTGTCATAACGTGGACGAACAATTACCGTACTGTGGACTAGCAAATTATCATAAACTGGACGAGTAAACTACCATATGCCACCATGGACGAGCAAATTGGCGAGAAATTCATCATCCATTATTTGTAGATATACAGGTGAACCAAATGACCTTTTAATTTTCCACTGCGGGCAAAGCCGTGCGGGTACCGCTAGTAAAGAATAAAAGTAATGGATTAAATGGCTCCAAAAAATTAAAAATAAATTTAAATTAAAAGTGCTCCTACATTAGCTTGCTGACCACAGGTTAACCCTAATATCGTTAAATTTTCATGTCTAGGAAACATGATGAAATTTTATTAATAACAGTATAGAAGTTGGCTCAAAGAAATTTTGAAATTATTTTGAGAAAATTAGGAAAGTGGGGAGAAAAAATCGTCTTTCAGAAATAAACTATCCTGTTTCTTTAGTTAAAACTAGTGGTACCCGCACGGCTCCGCCCGTAATAGAAAAATTAAAAGATCTTTTGGTTCGCCTGTTATATTTACAAATAACGTATGATGAATTTTCTCGCCAATTGGCTTCTACCCATGTTACGGTTTCACGTTATGATCATTTCGTATCTCGCCAATTGGCTTGTGCCCGTGTTATGGTTTCACGTTAAGATAATTTCTTAATTTACTCGTCCATCGTATGATAATTTTGTTCTTAAAATTGGAATAGAAAAAGAACCACATCGAATTTATGAAAAATCGCTTCGAGGTGCACACCCCCATGCTACAAACTAACTTTGTGCCAAATTTCATGAAAATCAGCCGAACGGTCTAGGCGCAATGCGCGGCACAGAGATCCTGACAGACAGACTTTCAGCTTTATTATTAGTAAAGATAAGAGAAAAAATATGGTGGAGAAATCGGCAGAATTGAAAAAAATCATTATGATCATTAGTCGGCCAATTATCAACAGTTATTGACGCATCCCTAACTGGTATTTTGGTAAAGTTTCAATCATAACCTGATTTGAATGAGATTCTTTTTCGTAGACATTTACAAATACAAATACAAATGTGACGACCAGCAACAGGCTCTGGGCCCAGCTAGGCTGGTCCTAGTCAATTAATTAGTCCCCAATGAAGATCAATGGCCCTCTTAAAGCTATCCACCCCCTTGCTCATTTACATCTTTCATTTTGATAAATTTAAATAACTGAATCATGTCCCCTCTGACTCTCCTTTGCTCCAGGCTATACATGTTAAGCCTATTAAGTCTGGTATCATAATCTAAATCTGAGAGTCCCCTTACTAATTTAGTTACCCTTCTTTGAACCCTTTCCAATTCAAAAATATCTTTCTTCAGATAAGGCGACCAAAACTGAACAGCATACTCCAAATGAGGTCTTACTAAACTCCTATATAAAGGCAGAAGAACTTTCTTAGATTTGTTTGAAATAGATCTATTGATAAACCCAAGCATTTTGTTGGCTTTGTTACTAGCAATACTGCACTGTTGACTAAACTTGAAGTCCTGATTTATTAAGATACCCAGATCTATAACATTTTCTGCCTGATTTATGACTGAACCCTGTAAATGATATCTCATACGCTTATTTCCATGACTTAAGTGTAGCACTTGACATTTCCCTACATTAACTGCCATACACCATTTATCTGCCCACTTAGTAATATGATCTAAATCCTCTTGAAGCTGATTTACTTGTTCTTCATTTTCGACAATCCCCATAACTTTGTCATCATCAGCAAAACAATTCATGCTTCTAGAAATATTTTCATTGATGTCATTCATAAATATAATAAACAAAAGAGGCCCTAAAACTGATCCCTGAGGAACCCCACGTAAAACATCACTCCAATTAGAATCATTTCCTTGGAATTTTTCGCCGACTCTTGGGGTGCTCATGTCGACTATTGAGTTACGTGAATCACCGGTTGCTCAACGTTCTAAAGTAAAGGCTTTGCCTGAGCGCACTTGCGTGTTAAAACTTGGTTGCTATTTGTGGTCCACAATGCGATTAGAAAACCATTAGAAGTCATGTTTTACACGACCTTATGAAAGAGGTTTCCGGAAACAAGTTGTCGGCCAAGCCAGAAGCGGGATATGAATTTCGTAAAGCATTTGTTCGCAGCAGGAATGAAAACTTAAGACTTAACGCTTTTGAAGATTAGCACATAATTAAGTCACTGATTGAGAAATCACCAGTCGTTGAAAACTTTCTTTACTCAAAGAAAAAAAAAAGAAAAAAAAATTAATTTGAATTTTGACATCTTGAATTCAAATTATGTTTTTCGCAATCACGAGTGTGTGTATGTAGGCGTGTGTGTTTGTCTGTGGGGGGTATGTATGTTTGTGTGTTGGGGGTATGTATGTTTGTGTGTTGGGGGTATGTGTGTTTGTGTGTAGGGGTTTGTGTATGTGTGTGAAGGCATGTGTGTTTGTGTGTGTGCTGGCATAAGTGTGTGAGTAGTTGTGTGTATGAATATGTATGTGGAGGGGGGTATGTGTATGTGTGTGTGGGTAGTAGTGTGTATGAATGTGTATGTAGAGGGGGGGTATGTGTATGTAGGCATGTGTGTTTGCGTCTGTGTGCAGGCATGAATGTGTGGGTAGTTGTGTGTATGTGTGGGTGTCTGTATGTATGCGTGTGTGTATGAGTAGGTGTGTATGTATGTGTGTGTATGTATGTGTCTGTATGTATGCGTGTGTGTATGTGTCTGTGTGTGTATGTGTGTGTGTAGGTGTATGTGTGTTGGGGGTATGTATGTTTGTGTGTTGGGGGTATGTGTGTTTGTGTGTAGGGGTTTGTGTATGTGTGTGAAGGCATGTGTGTTTGTGTGTGTGCTGGCATAAGTGTGTGAGTAGTTGTGTGTATGAATATGTATGTGGAGGGGGGTATGTGTATGTGTGTGTGGGTAGTAGTGTGTATGAATGTGTATGTAGAGGGGGGGTATGTGTATGTAGGCATGTGTGTTTGCGTCTGTGTGCAGGCATGAATGTGTGGGTAGTTGTGTGTATGTGTGGGTGTCTGTATGTATGCGTGTGTGTATGAGTAGGTGTGTATGTATGTGTGTGTATGTATGTGTCTGTATGTATGCGTGTGTGTATGTGTCTGTGTGTGTATGTGTGTGTGTGTAGGTGTATGTGTATAGGTGTATGTGTGTGTGTGTGTGTAGTTGTGTATGTATGCGCTTGTGTGTAGGACATGGATGCAACCTGGAGACGGCTTTCGCTATAGGAGCAGCATCGTGAGGAGCCAGTCGACGGTGATGCTGCGGAGGGTGGCGGTGGGAAAATAAAATGATAGGACTCCGAAAACAGTCAAATGAAAACAATAAGCAATCGTGATTGCTTTAAAAAAAAAAAAAAACTGCATTGTAAATTTTGCTCGCATAAAAAACAACAAATTATGGTAATGGCTTAGACATTTTTTAGACATCTTCTATCGACTTCAAACTTCATGCTAATTTATTCATGTTATTTATGCAAACGAACTTTTTTCTATTGTTAACTTTTTGTGGCGACCGTGTCTTCAAAACCTTACAAACTGCAGGTGTTGTGGCAGTAAAGTTTTACTTGGCATGCGCGTGTAACTTCAACATGTCCCGTACCTGTGACCGTGACCTGGAGTTTAACATATGTTTAGTTTTAACAAACCTCTAAAAATCTGTGCATTCATTTGCTCATACTGTTTGACCACGGATTGCATGTAATTTGGCAATCTGCCAAGTAAGGACGATTCCATCTGAATGAATCTAGCTGGGGAGAAGGGAAAATAACGATGGGATTTTGATGCACGCGTTTTATGATGTCACTAGCGCCTTATTCATTTATTGCATTCTCAAAAATTAAATAAGGGGAAACAAAAGATAGTTACCATGGAAACAACTAAAAGAAAAGAAAATATTTTCATTTCGTTCAGGAACCTAAAAGCAAAAAGGTAAGCTCAAAACTTTGTTGTGAATAAATAAATCAATTAATTTTTGCCTTGAGAATATAGATCGAATACACTTTAGATTAAAAAAAATGTTGCTGAGAGCAAATTTTCATTTTTTCAAAAACTAAGGCTAAATAATAGATAAGCAAAAGTGCACATCTGAAACAAACCAACTAACATCCCTATAAATTAATAGATACGTCCATTTCCGCCTATAAACCGGATATTAGCCTTTCCATGTAATCGATGGTCAGACAGTTATATTCACTAGAAAATATTCTGTGATCAATGATGCTTTTTCAATTGCACAGTTTTGTTATCTGTATTACACTGATTGAAAAAAGAATTATTTAAAAGCTGTATCTTTCGTTAAATAAAATCCTTATCCGCACGCCATTATTTGATGACAGAAAATATTTTTCTTCAACTATTTTGCTCCTTCTAACACTGCATATGATTACATCATCCATCTTAAAATGCGTAACTTTCGATTCAACAGAAGGTTAATATTGTTCTTAAGTGTCATTTAGATTGAAAAAAAAATATGTACATAATTTCTTATTATTATTATAATTATAATTTTACAAACTGATGGTTAAAGTAATGCCATTTTTGTTTGTTTTTTCTATTTTGAATAAAAATACACATGCGTACAACATTTTTCATGAGTCGTTACTTTTCTCCTTAAGCATAGTGCTTTTAAATAACTTTATAATGTTTAGAAAGAATAGCGAAACGAAACACGTTATACGAAATCACACAAACACACACACACAAAAAAAAAAAAAAAAACGAGCTGATGTGTGCATCACATGACTTCCTTTCACTCCAATTTAATGTCATTTTCTCATTATTGACAGTTTTAATGTGATTCAATAGTTTACTCTCTAAATATCACCAACAGTGGCCAAATTGAAACTAGATTTAAATTTTTTTTTTTTTAAATCGCCAAATTTCTCACCAAGTTGGCGACAAAACTTGGCGACCAAAAGACTGGCGATATATCGCCAAGTCTCCGCCAAATTATGACACCACTTGAGTTTACATCGAAATTAACAATGATTTCCCCCCAAAAAGGAGCAAAAGACCCCCTTTGGAGCATCCGAATGCAACCAAAACAACTAGACCCCACTAGGAGTCTAAGTACCGAATTTCAACTTTCTAGGACATTCCGTTCTTGAGTTATGCGACATACATACGCACATACATACGTACATGCAGACGTCACGAGAAAACTCGTTGTAATTAACCCGGGGATCGTCAAAATGGATATTTTGGGTGTCTGTACGTCCCTGGGCTATCCACGTATGATCGGGTCAAAAGAAAAAGAAACTCAACATTCATTTGGGGGTGAGCAAAATGAAAATTAAGGCCGATTTTTGAGTGGAAATTTTTTCCCGAATACAATACTTCCTTTTTTGTAAAAGGAAGTGAAAAGAAAAGAAAAAAAAAAAGAATCACCGAGAAAAAACACTTTAAAAGCTCTTTTGCTTTTTCAAAGTACTTAAAAAGAGCAACCTTATTTACATAATTGAACTAGAGAGAGCGGAAACTTTTTGCGTACATTTGTAATAATTTTTAGTTTTAAAACAAGCCAAAAAAATAAAAACTTCGGGAGTTTGGTCATTTTTGACACATATCAGTTACTTGAAGGTTACTGGGATCGTTATTCTTAATGACTATAGCGCTTTTTCAAAGTCTCTCGACAAACGTTATATAACGAGGGCCTACTATATTAAATATCCCCCAGACCCCCCCCCCCTCCCCTATGCCATCCCTAAAGGTGCCGTTCCCAAGTTCAAACGAAACTCGTTTAGCACTGGCAGGACCTCAGCAGGCCCGGTTGCATAAGAAGAAAAGGACATATTGCGCGAACGTGTCAGCATGCATGCTCGATTAGGTGAAAGGTAAACGATCCGTGGAGAGGTAAACACGAAAATGAATTAATTTTGAAACCTCGGGGCCTAGAGGAAGTCGAGCGGGGAAGAAACTCTCCGGCGATAAAAAGGTTTCTAATTTTAATGTGGCGATTCAGACGACGAAACTCGCGATCCTCAGACGTAAGTAGTTGCTTTTTTTCGTTGGCTCTTAATATTCTACTCGACACTGGAAACCCAAAAAAAATTTTGAAAAAAAATATAGAACCGACTTCAAAATTGCTCTAAAAAGTGAAAAATAATTTTATTCTTTAAACACCATCGATAATACTTTTAAACATAATTTCTGAAGTTGGCGCAAAAACAAAAAGTAAAATCCATTGTAACCATGCTTCGTTCATATTTTTATCAAAAAATCATCCAAAGTTAGGAACGAAACATTTATATCGTTACTCAAATATGCTGTCATCAATGCGTAATGCATTGTGGTAGTGAAGAAACTGGACCTGATTTAATTTATAGTTGTAACTGAGTTATGGATGTGAATGGTTTTATCGATCGTTTTTGCGCCAACTTCAAAAATTATGTTTAAAAGTATTATCGACGGTGTTTAAAGAATAAAATTATTTTTCACTTTTTAGAGCAATTTTGAAGTCGGTTCTATTTTTTTTTTTTTTTAAACTTTTTTATTTTATTCTTTTTAGCGTAAATGTATTTCAGAAATAGTAAGAAGTTACTGTAAAGAAACTTTACCTTATTTTTTTCATAAAAATGCTCCATACTAAAAAAAATAAAAACATGCCTTACACTTTAAGCGATTGACACTAAAAATTTATCATTGTTCCTCGCTGGAATTCATTTGTGTGTTAATTTAATTATAACCATTTAAGTATTACGTTTTCCCTAACTAATTTACATTTCACAGCATAGTTGCATTTTGTGCAATCCTGTATCTCCTTACTCAGCCCAAATCATCTGTTATTGGCATACTTGATAACGATAAAAATACTACTATAGTTGAAGCAAATCTGTTGGGTGCCTGTTTGGTGATATTTTAATGGTTGAAATTGTAACCCTAACTCCAGGGAATGAACCCTTAACTCCAGTAGATAGCGTTCATTGTTTTTCGTTTCTTCATTCTCCTTAAAATGACACAGTCTTAGCATCACCGTACTGTACTCTAGTATGGTGATGGTCTTAGCAGCAAAACAGTTACGTGACCGGATCGAGTTCAGCCTTGTCACAATTAATCCTTTCCTCGCATGTTTAATATTTTCAAAACGTATTATCAAATGATCATGCCGAGGCGCGAGTTTCATTGTTGAAACAAGCGGTTTACTTGATCATCGACTATTATTTATATGAGAACCAGTAAAACAGTTAAGTTACTGGATCGAAATCAGACTTGCCACATTAAAGCCTTTCGCTGCATGTTAAACTCTACCAAATCATATTATCAAATGATCATGCCGTGACGCGAGTTTCATTGTTGCAACACGCGGGTTACTCGATCATCCCCCCGGCTATTATTTATATGAGGAATAGAAAATATTTATACATATAAACTAGTTTTCGTGATGCACATTTATAACTGAAAATTTTGGCGATTTAAACTAAATTTTGCAATTAAAATGGATTTAGTGAAGCATATTTAAAATTGGGTTTGGCGAACTTAAATTATTTTATACGTTACGTTCAATTTAAATGATATCAATTTAGCATTGTTTGATATTGCATTTTTCCTGGCATTTCTTATTTTCTTTGTATATATTTATTAAAAACAAATCTTGTTTTTGCTTTAACGGGGGAAAAGTTAGAATCATCAAAAACCATATTGAATTAGAACGTTATTTGCTTCATTCCCTGTTTCATATGCACATTTGAAATTACAATCGAACCAATGTATTTACTGAATTGATAATAATAAATGCATACGAAAATATTACAGAATAAATTACGCCTTTATTTTCTATAAACTAGTATTTGCTATGCGTTAAACTCATAAAAACTACTATTAAAAAAATTCACTAAATGACTAGACGTTTTGCATCTTCTGAATGTTTCACGAAAATAAATGCACGGTATAATATCAGTGGTCATAATTTCAAGTTCACTTGTTTTGTTCCTTTTACATTTTTGTATGTATGTGTAAATACACAGACATATAGGAGGCACTGCTAAGCAAAGGGATGTAAGTGGACATTTTCAAGTTTTGAATTAAACGCGTTTGAAGATAACTTCCTAGGTAGACTTTCATTGAATTTCTTTTTTTAACACGCTTTTATTAGCTTCACCTGTATGTATGTATGTATGTATGTATCTTGCAACGGAATCTTGCAGCTCAAATTTCGCCCACTTCCTGCGATCGGATTCTTTTGAAATTTGGCACGCGACCTCAGACCCGATGACAATGCAAAATTCTATAATCAAATTAACTCTTTTAATTGTTAGTTTCCTCCAATTTTAATCAATATTTTGGCATAAATCCAACAATGTGAAAAAGGAAAATTTTTTAAAAATACATTAAAAAATGCTCCCAAAAATTATTTAAAACATCTACAAAAACCTTTAATTTTTCTGCATCAGACAAAATTTGTTCCAATGTTCCAAGGTAATTAGAACACGAAATATAATTGTTTTTAACTAATTTGATGCCAAAATTTAGGTGAGCCTTCCATTGGAAATTCATTGCTGATCAGACCATTGTTGAACAAAGCTTTTATTCAAATATGCATCTCAAATTTTCAAAGTAATATAAATATGATTTCCGCAAACATACATCGATGACTCACAGTAGCTTCCCATCGGGGTGCCCTTGTCTTAACTTTAAGATCTTACCTCGCACTCGTTTTATAAATAATTTCGTCGCCTGATAATTCTCCAACATAAGACTATAAAACAGAAAAATAAAATAATAGTCTAAAAAACTAAAAAAAAAACCGCTTTCGTAGCAAAATGAACTAAAAAGTGAAAAATAATCTTTGGATGATGGTAGTTGACCAATCACTCAATTTTAATGTAATACAAAAAAAAAGCGTGGGGGGCGTCTAATCAGTTGTCTTGAATTTCTTCCCCTTGTTGTCGGAGCAAAAATGTAAATAGACAGCACCACACGCTTTTTCGTATTACATTAAAATTAAGTGATTGATCAACTACTATTATCCAAAGATTATTTTTCACTTTTTAGTTCATTTTGCTGCGAAAGCGTGTTTTTTTTAGTTTTTAAACTATTATTTTTCTAAATCATGTTTTACAGCAGCACCTACCAAAGCTACAAGCACTTCACCTGCCATTTGAACTGGTTGTCTCCCAATTTTCAACTTTGCCGCTTACATCCCTTTGCTTCTCACTGCCGCATGTATTTACTCGCTTGATTCGCATCGGTCGTATATTTACTCGCTTGATGTGGTATTATACGCAGCAACTTGTGTCTTTCTCTTCAGCTCCGCTCGATAACCTTCCATACAAATTCCTCAGCATGGAACTTTCTTTTTCTGAACTTTTCCATATTCCAGCAAAATCACGTGTCTCGTAAATTTGCACAAAAAAAAAAAAGTTCGTGAAGAATATTCTCGCTTCTCAAATAGCAAAGAACAAACTGAGCTTACGTTCGACGAGCACGACCGGTAGCGATCGGTTGGATAATCACGTGGCAGCAATGACGTCAGCGGTTACTATTCGGTTGTTCACGAACCAATGGACAGTATTCACCTGACGTCACTGCGGGTAAAAACCCCTCACTGCAGTGCATTGTGGGAACTGTAGCAGACGAAAATCCGGCACTACAGCGTATAATAACACTTGCTTTTGTGTGGCTTATAAACTCTTCTTTCTATTTAAAAATGGGAGGTTTTTTACGTTTTTAACTAAGAAACGTTGTAAAAGAATGATGAACGATTCATTTGATACGAAATACTCTCTTTATTATCGTATTTTCATGGGTTTAAGCCTCTTTGGTTCCTTATCAGAAACATGGTGAAAACTCGAATTCTATTTTTATTTTCCCCGTTTCTCACCATTTTTCATGCATTCGTAAGTCTTTTTAAGCCCTAAACATGTTCATTATGCGCATGAAGTCCAGTAATCCTTAAATAAAACGAGTTTCTTTAGCACTACTGACACTACGTAATTGGTCAAAATACCCGCAGACGGACAGCTGATGGGACCGTTGCCAAACCGTGAATAAGGTCCATTCTTCATCGAACGCTTTCGGTTGATCACCGGTTGCTTGCGCAGACATGACGCAGACGAATAACACGGAGGTGAAAAATACATATAATTGTTCAAAAATGTCACGCGGTTCCATCAACCAATCAACCAGCTAGGGTTGCGGTCGACCGGTAGATCCACCGATGAGGCTCGTAAAACGACATCGGAAGCAACCAGTTAACCAGTGGCTCTCAAGAACGCTGCGGTTAGTAACCGGTTACTCACCGGTCGACCGGTGAGGTTCGTCGAACGCAAGCTGAGAGTCACAAAATGAGGGGCTGGTCGTATATTGACTGCGGCAATTTTCGACAGCCGACTAGCGTTCAGAACGATCGAATCCATCTTAAAAATGGGTAGAATTGGTAGAATTTTATGAAAAGGTTTTTCAAATATAAGACTGAAATTGCACAGATCACATCACTGAGGTTTCTCTTCTTGTCAGCCAGCAATGGAACCCTTATCAGTCAAGAGTATAAATGCTTTGAATTGCATTTGAAATTTACTTTAAAAAAAAGCCATAATTCAAGGTCTATATAGCTCTTCTTGTCAGCCAGCAATGGAACCCTTATCACTCAAGAGAATCAATGCTTTGAATTGTATTTGAAATTTACTAAAAAAAAGCCATAATTCAAGGTCTATATAGCTCTTCTTGTCAGCCAGCAATGGAACCCTTATCACTCAAGAGAATCAATGCTTTGAATTGTATTTGAAATTTACTAAAAAAAAGCCATAATTCAAGGTCTATATAGTTCTTGTCAGCCAGCAATGGAACCCTTATCACTCAAGAGAATAAATGCTTAGAACTGTATTTGAAATTTACTAAAAAAAGCCATAATTCAAGGTCTATATAGCTCGAAAATTCTAAACAAATTTCGTCATAAGCAGAACATTTCGTTGTTTTGATTGGTACCAAATTATAAAAGGTACAAGTATATTTTCCCTACCAAAACTGAGAAAAAAAAAGCTAACGTTTATGGTTTTAACGAATAGCCACGGTAATTAAAGTCATTCAAAGATGTGACCCAATTAAGAACACTGTCGATCCTTTCGAACCTCTCCTACACACTTTTTTGAACAAAAAAAAATAAATAAAATAAAATAAAAAAATTTGAATTTTGTCATCTTGATTTCAAATTATGTTTTTCGCAATCACGAGTGTATATGTAGGCGTGTGTGTTTGTGTGTGGGGGTATGTGTGTTTGTGTGTAGGGATGTGTATGTGTGTAGGCATGTGTGTTTGTGTCTGTCTGCAGGCATGAGTGTGTGGGTAGTTGTGTGTATGTGTGTAGGTGTGTGTGGGGGGGGGTATGTGTATGTGTGTAGGCATATGTGTTTGTGTCTGTGTGCAGGCATGAATGTGTAGGTAGTTGTGTGTGTTTGTGTGTGTAGGTGTTTGTGTGTCTGTGTAGGTGTATGTACGTGTGTGTAGGTGTATATATGTATAGGTGCGTGTATGTATGCGTGTAAGTGTAGGATATTGACGAAACCTGGAGACGGTTTTCGCTAGAGGTGCAGCATCGTGAGGAGCCGGTCGACGATGATGGTGCGGAGAGTGCTGGTGGGAAAATAAAATCATAGGAACGCCAAAGACAGTCAAGTGAAAGCAATAAGCAATCGTGATTGCTCAGAAAAAGATCAAAATCCGTTCATCCGTTTAGGAGCTACGGAGCCACAAATAGTTACACAAATGCACCCGTTAAGCTTGTAACCTCTTTCCTTTTTGCATCGGAGATTAAAAATAATCAAGATGTCCTCAAATTTAGATGCTTAGAGACCATTCCGATCCGACCATCCGATTATAAAGACTTGTAAGATTTCTTTTCTCAAGACTATCGTTTGAACTGTCAATGAAGTGGGCACAAATTTTTTGTTCAAAAGGTTTCATTTCAGATAACGATTTCTTTATGCTTGATGCACAAACTATAAGTTAAGGTTCGTTATACGGTCTACCTAAATACCATTTCAGTTAATAAGCCGTAAGTCACGTCTCTAAGCTGGGGCTTGGGCAAAACTGCAGGCAAGTACGCAACAGCTCGTTACGGCATTCGAATAAAAACAATATCTGGAAAAAAAAAATGAAAAGAAAAGTTTGTGTCAGTTGCGCACTCAGGATTTTTCCCTAGGAGGGGCTAGAATTTTTTTAAGGAACTCTGATACGTGAATAGAGAGGCAAAATCAGTTTTTTCAACCATTCCCAGATTTATGTAGATTTTGTCTTTTAAATTTCTATTCCAGTGAAGTTTCGTTAGAGAATTTTTATTTTAATTACAGTCACCTCTCGATAACTCGAAGTCCCAAGGGACCGACTAAAACGTTCGAGTTCTGAAAAGTATCCCTAACAGTCTCAAGAGTTTGAGACCCAATAAAAACTTCGAGATAAAAGAAAAATTCGAGTCATAAGCTTCGAATTGTCGAGATCCAACTGTATATACCAACTTTACAAAATTTCAGAAGAGAATAAAATTGCACTCCAGTTCTCAGCGTGTTCTCTATCGAACGACAAAATCAGTTTAAATTTGTAAATCATAAAGGACACACGCCAACTTAATTATGCTCAAATTAAGAAAACACACAGCAGCCTATTTGAAGAAGAGTAATTTTCAAATATTTTATAAGCTTCCCAAAATTGACGGCCAAAAGACACGATTTTAGCCCTTCTTTTTGGTCTAGTCAAGGAGGTTATTGGCCATTTCTAAATTTCGTCTGATCTCTTGGAGGGGCTTAAGCCCCTTAGCCCCCTCCGTGGGTGCGCCACTGGTTTGTGTCACCTTCTTTACAGTTCAAAGAAATAGCCTTAAAAACTGCTTATAAATTTCACTCTTGTGAGAATCATCCGTATGGAATAGCCACATCAGATGTGGAGGGGCGAGACGGGGTAGCATATTATTTGTGATTCTTTCGCTGGTGCGCAAAATTTAAATTTACTCACAAGAGTGAAAGTAATCTCAGGTGTGTGAAATATTTACTGCCTCCTACACTGTTATGGCTATTGCAAGCTGATGATCCCTTAAAAGACCAGGATGCAGTCTCTGGATGCCAGAACCGATCTGTTTGGCATTTGCTTCAGTTAGTTATATAGCACAGCTCTCCATTGTTGGCGCTCGGCAAACGACAAAAATCAATACACGTCGCTTGAAAATCATAACAAACAGCGATTGCTTCACAAATTAAACTTGTTTCTTCAATGCTCCGATTTATCAACTCTGGTCCTTCCTTATTTTTAACCGACTTCAAAAAGGAGGCGGTTATCAGTTCATACCGTATGTATGTTTTTTTTTTTTTTTTTTTTTTTGTCCACTCACAGCGTCTCACTTAGTGAACCGATTTTGATGATTCTTTTTTTAATGGATAAGGGATGGCTCAACTTAGATCCCATTACTTTGTTTGACCATATTTGTTCCTAGGACAAAACGTTATGGGCAAAAAACAGTAAATTTCATATAATTTCCCTATTAAATGATTAAATATAAAACCCATTGTTATAAAAATTTGGTGCCATATAACAGTAACATTAATAGTAATTGTAATGATAATTTAGAATGAAATCTTCTCTGAAGCAAAACAGTGATATAGAGCCGAACTTCTTACTAGGTAACTTCTTACTTTTACTGAAATATGCACATTTACACTAAAAATAATGAAATAAAAAAATTTGGAAAAAAAAAAAAATAGAACTGACTTCAAAATTGCTCTAAAACGTGAAAAATAATTTTATTCTTTAAACACCATCGATAATACTTTTAAACAAAATTTTTGAAGTTGGCGCAAAAACGATAGATAAGATCATTCACAGCCATAACTCAAATACAACTATAAATTTAACCAGGCCTAGTTTCTTCACTACCACACACATTATGCATTGATAACAGCATATTTGAGTAACGATATAAATGTTTCGTTCCTAACTTTAGATGATTTTCTGAAAAAAGTATGAACGAAGCATCGTTACAATGGATTTCATTTTTTCTTTTTGCGCCAACTTCAAAAAATTTGTTTAAAAGTATTATCGATGGTGTTTAAAGAATAAAATTATTTTTCACTTTTTAGAGCAATTTTTTTTAGTCGGTTCTATTTTTTTTTTTTTTTTTTCAAAAAATTTTTATCAATCGATTTTAAAGCAGATTCTTTCGTAAACAAATGTCAACAATCGTAAGGAGATAACGCTGTGTCCTCTTCTTTCTTAAGAAATCGGATTTTGACGAGTGACTTTACTTTAACCACAGGTCTCATCTCGTTTTCAGCCAATGATCATCTGATTCCTCACGCACCAGACGAGGCAAGATGCTGTTCCTGACTTCCTTGGTCCTCCAGATGATGTGTCTCATCTTCAGCGCCTCCGTGGACAACAGGGTGGAGAGGTACAAGAGCGGGGCCATCAGGGACAAAGAGGCCGCCCTCAAATTCCTCGAGGTGAACGACAAGAGGGCGGCCGAGATGGCCAACAAGATGGCCATCTCGACCTGGAAGTACCAGAGCAATCTGACAGAAGCGAACAAGCAGGAAATGGTGAGTCTATCTGGCGCTTCTGTCTTATGGCAACAGGCTAAATTAATGAGATCATTGTTCGCCCAGTGCCGGATTTGCAGGTTTGGGAGCATGTTGCAATGCATTTTTGGGGACCCCTTAGAGCTTATTTCTCATAAGCCTTAATGAGTCCCCTTTCAGTTCCCTATGTCGTGGTAAATGCAAAAGTAACTGTTAAAAAAGATTGTCGTCAAACCATGTTAATTTTACCAGAACCACTTCATAGCCTGTAGAATGGTTTTAGAACTGTAAGCCATAGGATTACCCCGAAATTTAATATCGTCTTTTGTGCAGGGTTGGCAAAAACCCGGGTTTTTTTTAAAAAAGCCCATGGACCCAGGGTTTTTTGGGTTTTTTTTAATAAAACCCCCCCAAAAAAACCCAACTAAAGCTGGGTTTTTTTTAAAGAAATGTGGGGGGGGGGTTGCCTTTTTTTAGGGAAAATGTGAGGCACTTGTAGCATATTGTAGCGTAAGTATATGGACAAAGCACAAAAATTGTCTTGGGGTAAAAAAAAGCTGGAAAATTCAGCGTTTTCTCAAGAAAAGTATAAAAGACGACAAAACGCAAGAGTGGTGAAGTTTTAGATTTTTTAGTTTCCATGATTTCTAACAGTTAAGGCGAAAAGTTACTTCTCGAGTGATAAAATCTATTGTTCGTTTTTAATTGCTATTTTTTTTTTTTTTTTTGAATTTTACTTTATTGTATTTCATTTTGTTATGCAAAACTACTGTAGAACCTCAAGTAGTTTAAATCCCTTTTTACTGAATTCCAGCTTAATCGAGACATTTCTTTTAATTTTATGTTGCCTGTTTTTCTACTTCTGTGTACAGAGTAAGAAATATTAAACTTTTTCGTAAGATAATGAAAATACTGTACATTCTATTCTGTTTTCCGTCCGACCGTTTGTAACACCTGTTAATTTTTAAAAAATATACCTTGTTTATTCTAGATTTATGACGTGTTTGTGTTCAGAAAATAATTCACATGAAAGTCTTTTAGCTAGAGTAGTTTCCTCTGCACAATCTAAAAATAGAGAAAATCAGACGTGACAGGATTTAGTCAAGATAATTTGAGTTATTTATTGACCAGTTAAAGAAAAAAGTTAAATGTATTTATTTAAAATCTTTGAAGTATTTTTTTAATGCCGTTAAGAGTTAAGAAATACTATTAAAGTTCAAAATTCAATTTTTATGACCATTTTCCGTGGTGAAGAACAAATAAAAAAGTTTAAATTGTGAAAAAATTTAAATTAATGAATTTTTTTAACTTCTCAGAAAATTTAAAAAACCGAAAAGTGGGCTAAATAACGGGTTTTTTAAATGGGTTTTTTTCAAAAAAAAAAAAAAAAAAACCCATGGGGTCCAATGCGGCCAACCCTGTTTTTGTGTCTTCATAAGCGGTGAAGTTGTTTATTCAAAGAGAAGAAAGAGCTTAACAGGAGTATATCAAACAAAATAATAATCGATGCTTAATATTGCGATCGAGAGATCGCAGTAGCTGAAAATGACGTTCAAAGCGCTGTTTTCCAAAACGAATATTAGGATTTTAAATCAGAAAGTGACTTGGTATAAAATTCAAATGACTAAGACACTTGACAAAGTCTTCATAAGTTCATGAAAAATTTCTTAAGTTACATGTTTTATTAAATTAGTTAATCGTTTTTCGTGAGATTGAATCTTAAGTGTTGAAAAGTAGATTTTTTTTTTTTTAACAGCACATAAAATTGATGTTAAAAATTATTTGAGATTTATTAACTTGTCCAGTAGTAAAACACTAATAGAGTTGAACTCCTAAAATTGAAGCCAATATGGCTCTGATAAGATGATGCCTGACCTCGTGAGTTTGTTTTTCTCCCGGTATAACGCAACCCCCTTTCAGTTACATTTCAAAGAAGAAATAACCACTTTCAAAAGTCGAACATCTTGATAGAGCCATACTTTATGTTGTTTCACACAGTGGCATTGCGAGAAATTTTTCAGGGGGTGGGGGGTAGGGAGTTCGTATGAAGGGCCGAAACGTGCAATTTTAGTCTCTCGTTAGTGTGTTCATCAGGGTTGCCACGCCACAGGGAAACCTGAAGAAACAGGAAAAACTCAGGAAATTCAAAAATCAACAAAAAAACAGGGAAAATCCAGGGAATTTCGAAAATTTCCTCACAAACCTGGAAAATACAGGGATTTTTTTTCCTTCTTAAATTAAAGTTACAAAAATCAATTCCCAAATATATAAACTACCAAAAAATAAATAAATAGTAATAATTATAATGAGAATATTAATAAAGTTCAGAAATAAAGTAAAATAAAAAATGGTAATTTTGCTTGAAAGTATTTTTTTTAAAGTAAATATTAAAATATTTATCTTAAAAATAGAATCTTGAATTTCATGATAATTTAGAGTGTATGAAATTAGTCATCAATAATCATTGTTCTGGATCACTTATACACTTCTAGGTCCATGGCAAAGAGAAGTTTTTTTTTTTTTTGAATAAAAAGTTGAATATATTCAACCACCATGCTATTATTTCAGTTATTATGAATTCGTATTTATTTTCCCTTATTTATTTAGAAATTTGTGTTTCCTTTTTTTTACCCTGTGGTGAAATTATCAAGATATTAATGTTCTTTTCCAAATAATCAGTGCTCACTCGTTTGTAATGTTTTATTTTCATACAGGGAAAACACAGGGAATTTTTTTTCCAAAATTGAGTGGCAACCCTGTTCATGCACATAATTTCATTGCTTAAGGGGGGAGGGAGTTATGACCCCACTATACCCACCCCCTTGGCTACGCCACTGGTTTTACAAACCAGAGTAGGCAGCATTATGTTTGTTCCCACAGCAAGCATGACTGCTGTACAATTAATTACGAGAGAAAAAAGTGTTTGAATGCCGTTGACACTTGACTCATCTTCCTCTTCTAGTTGGAAATGTTGCAGGAGCAGGCGCAATTCACCAAGGAAACTTGGGAAAAGGCAACTTCTTTCGCATGGAAGGACTTTAAGGAATCGTATGCAACTGTGTACAGGTGGTTCAAGAAACTGGCCGTCCTAGGAACAGCAGCACTTTCAGAAGAAAAACTCAATGAGGTAAGTGATCAGAACATTTAATTAAGTTTCAAGTAGAGATCTCTGCATCTGTAATGGTAGCGGAGCCCAATGAGTTTTTGTTGCGATTTACTCGATCGCGTCAGATGAAAATGGGTGAATACCTTGTACTCCTTGTCGTTCGAGTACCTCCACCACATCTACCCTTTGTGCAGGGCAATGCGTCGAAGACAATTCATCAGACAAGTAAAAAAAAAAAATCGACCGTCAGAAATATTGAAGCGCGTCAGATTAAGGAAAGGTGAATTTATTGTTAGCTAAAAAGTGCGCATTTACCGGCGATTTGAGCGTAAAGTCGCAAAAAAAAAAAAAAAAAAAAAATTGAATTTTGACCTCTTGAATTCAAATTATGTTTTTCGCAATCACGAGTGTGTGTATGTAGGCGTGTGTGTTTGTGAGTGAGGGGTATGTGTGTTTGTGTGTAGGGGGTATGTGTGTTTGTATGTAGGGGGTATGTGTATGTGTGTGTAGGCATATGTGTTTGTGTCTGTGTGCTGGCATAAGTGTGTGGGTAGTTGTGTGTATGAATGTGTGTGTGGGGGGGGGGTATGTGTATGTGTGTGTAGGCATATGTGTTTGTGTCTTTGTGCAGGTATGAATGTGTGGGTAGTTGTTTGTATGTGTGTGTGTGTGTGTAGTTGTGTATGTATGCGCGTGTGTGTAGGACATGGATGCAACCTGGAGACGGCTTTCGCTATAGGAGCAGCATCGTGAGGAGCCGGTCGACGGTGATGGTGCGGAGGGTGGCGGTGGGAAAATAAAATCATAGGACGCCAAAACAGTCAAGTGAGAACAATAAGCAATCGTGATTGCTCAAAAAAAAAAGTCTTGCCATTCTTGAGCGCAGTTGATTTTTTTTCAGAAGGAAAAAAAATGCAAGAATCACGAACAATAAATAATCTGCTGATTTCTACAAGCCGAAGTAATAAAAACAGTGGTGCCCCCTAAGAGGTAGGACGCAACCCCCCCCCTCTCAAAAAAAAGTGAAAATTACCCCTAAACACATCCCGTCCCATCCCCTAAAAGTTTCAGTCTGCGCCATGACCTCCCTAGGTGGGCACCCCTGATAAAAATCGTCTATCAAGTTTAGAACGTGCACATGAAGAGCAGTGGGCAAGCACAAGTTATACAAAATTGTGACCTATGGTAAACGTTTGCTTTTTTTTGTTTTGAGTAATCACAATTGCTTATTGCTTTCATTTGACTGTTTTTGGCGTGCTATCATTTTATTTTCCCGCCAGCACCCTCTGCAGCACCACCGTCAACCTGCTCCTCACGATGCTGCTCCTATAGCGAAAGTCCTCTCTAGGTTGCGTCAATACCCTACACTTACACGCATACATACACAACTACACACACACAAACACATACACACATACACCTACACACATACACAAACACACAACTACCCACACTTTCATGCCTGCACACAGACACAAACACACATGCCTACGTCACATACACATACCCCCTACACACAAACACCCTCCACACACAAACACACACGCCTACATACACACACACACTCGTGATTGCGAAAAACATAATTTGAATTCAAGATGTCAAAATTAAAATTAATTTTTTTGTACTGTCGGTGTGCATTTGTGCGTAATAGCAATAACACATTATCCCCTTTATATAAATCTTTATTTGAGAAATGGATTCAACCCTTTCTTTCTTGGATGACACTTAAAAAGAAGAAAGTTATATAAGACCTATTTTTCTCTCATTGTTTATTATCAACAACAAAAGAGCTGCGTCAGTCCAAAGTAATGACGAAACGCTCCCGCGGCGGTGCTCGATAAAAATCGAATGTTAAAATGTCACCCAATCTCTTCTCGAACTTTTCAACATTGTATCGTGATTTCTCCTCTCTTTCATTTTGCAGCTGAATAAGCTCTCTGCAGATATGCAAGACATCTACGCCAAGGCAAAGGTCTGTCGTCCCAATGTCACAGATAATGCTAAATGCGATTTGGCCATAGAACCAGGTACAGATGCTCACATTTCCTCTCACCTATCTTGAACATTGTTTTGGGGGAAAGGGTTAACTTGGTTGATGAAGATAATGGTACGAGGTTTCGGCTCTTCATTCAGCTTCAGATGAATTATGGGTTGAACTAGTGGTACCCGCACAGCTTTGCCCGTAATAGAAAATTAAAAGGTCTTTTGGTTCGCTTGTATATTTACAAATAATGGATGGTGAATTTTCTCGCCAATTGGCTTGTACCCATGTTACGGTTCCACGTTATGATAATTTCGTAATTTACTCGTCCATCTTATGATATTTTTGTTCTTAAAATTGGAATAGAAAAAGAACCACAGCGAATTTTCGAAACATCGCTTCGAGGTGCACACCCCCATGCTACAAACTAACTTTGTGCCAAATTTCATGAAAATCGGCCGTACGGTCTAGGCGCTATGCGCGTCACAGAGATCCTGACAGACAGAGATCCTGACGGACAGGGATCTGGACAGACAGAGGGACATTCAGCTTTATTATTAGTAAAGAGTAAAGAAAAGAAAACTTGGCGATGCATTACTTTTTGGTGGTGGTGTTTATAAAACATATTTTTTGAATGACATTTTCGGGCATAACAAAAACCATGAATAAACGAAATATAGTCCAATAAGATGAGGCATGTCCTTGAAGGAGTTCCTTTTTTTTGGGGGGGGGGGGGGGGGAAACAAGCAAGAGATTAATTAGAGATAATTATATTATTAGATTATTTTCCTCATAATTAATTGAAATTATACCCGCGTTACCTACTTATCAGGTTGTCACTAACCATTCACTTTTTTATCTTCACTGCTGAAGCTCATTTGTCCCAATAGAAAGGCTTTATCGTTTGTTTGATAAGGAGAGAAACCTAAGATATTTCTAGAACTCTCCCTTTGTCCCGTCCTAAGGGAAGTTTTCGATTTTTTGATTTTATTTTTATATGATAGAGTAACATGTATGAACATCATAGGTGAAAAAAAATTTGCGATACGATAAGTAGTTTTTTTTAAATTAATTTTTAAAGTTCAAGCGCTTGTGACGTCAAATGGCATAGGAAGTGACGTCATGCCCTCTTCCGATACGGGAGAAGCCGAAGGTCACGCATTCGACTTCGAAGACGAAACGTAAAAGGCTTATCTCCTCGCATTTAACTCCTCGCGTTTCTGGAACATTAAACGTCTCATCCTCTCGGAAATATTCGAATATCTTCATTGATGTTGGGGAAGATTATTTAGATTGTGCTTTAACGAATCCGGTCTCCATAGTGTGTTCAAAAGGACTATTGAATTTCTAAAAAATAAAAATATCAGCGCGCTCAAAATGTCCCTAGCGAAAACAAGAGATCTTCGGCGGAAGGCTGCCCATTCGCGCCCTGTGACGTAGGCTCGTGACGTTTCAGAAGCGCGCCCTTTTGCGCGTGGATTTTTAAAAATTCATTAAAAATCAACCACGGTGTTTTAAAATTCGGCGATGGTTAATTTTTTAGTTTTGAGGGTCAATTAACAATATCCAATAGCCAAAATATGAACATTTAATAGGTTGCAACTTCCCTATTGACACTGCAATAGGGTAGTCCTAGTCCTGGATGCGCAATTCGTAATACAGTGGGTTATCAGAAAATAAGTATTATACATTTGAAAAATTATTACTACACGAAAAAATAGTTGTAGACAGGTGAAAATTGACCCACGTGCTTGCAATGACATGAGGTTTTACTATAACTACGGAAAAATACACCTTTGTGCGAATTAATGGAATCAAACCTTTTTTTTTTTTTTTTACAAAATCACCTTTACTTTTATTTACATCATTTAATTATAAAATCAAAGTCACCACTTAGTATGCCCCCCCCCCCCTCCATTTTTTTTGTCCAGTACCATTTTCACTCAACTGGGCATAGAGTTAACTAGAGTCACTTTTCTTTGAATTCTTGATCTCTAAACCATGTCTTTAGCAAAGCACAATTTTCGTTTTTTCTTTTAAAATCGTTTTTTTTTCGTCTTTTTTTTTCTTCGTCGGAAATCGTTTTTTCTTTTGTTGTGCAATCGGATTTTCACTGAATGTCACAATGCCTCTTCCGTAGAGATCCATGGCTAACAAAAAGATAAAAATTGACCGGATTGAGAAAAAACATTGTAGAAATTTCTATAACAAAATTTTCTAAACAAAAATATGTAGAAATTTCTGACATTCAAACAAAACACAATATTTGTGAAAAAAAAAAACAAAAAACCTGAGGTTATAGCGCCTAATCAACTGTAGGCTAAACAGCTGTTATAAACCTAAAAAATTCGAAAATTAAAAATTCCTAACTTCATTCCATTAATTCGCACAAGGGTATATATATATATATATATATATATATATATATATATATATATATATATATATATATATATATATATATATATATATATATATATATAAAATAAGCAAGCCAAATTGCAAATAGTTATTAAATAGGAAAAGATAAAGTATGAATCCAGAGCTCATCAGCCGTGGAGGATTTATTAAATATGGTCTGAAGACCAAAATTTTTTAACTATGAACTAAAAGAGAATGTTTAAGCTCCAGTACGTGCAATATAGAGTAACATTAGGTTTTAGCTCTTGTTTATTGTTTAGCATGCTCCAGTACATGCAATATAGAGTAACATTGAGCAAATGCACCGCATGCAAAACTATAAACAATAAACAAGAGCAAAAACCCAATGTTACTCTATATTGCATGTACTGGAGCTTAAACATTCTCTTTTAGTTCATAGTTAAAAAATTTTGGTCTTTTGACCATATTTAATGAATCCTCCACGGCTATGCTGAGCTCTGGATTCATACTTTATCTTTTCCTATTTAATAGCTATTTGCAATTTTCCTTTTTATCATCATTATTTTTATATACTTTGTATAATATTTGGAATTTGGCTTGCTTATTTTATATTTACTTGGCTTTTTAATTTTGCTGCATTGCGCATCAATGGGTTTTTGGTGTGGTCTTTTCAATATTTTTCACTTTTATTATATATATATATGTTGAGACATTGGCTTCTAAATTATATTAACATTTGATTTTAAAAGGTTTTATTAAAAATTGCAATTTCAATCTTTCAACAAACCATGCACAGCAATTTAGAAGAACTCAAAAGCGGACAATTAGCGCTTGAATTTGTTTATTGCTTTAATATATTTCTTTGAAAAACAAAAGATGTATCAATAACTAATGTTTGACTGAAATATTTCATTGTACGAAGTTTGTTTCACTTTTTGAATTAATATTAAACTCTACGACGAAAGTAAATATTAAATGTTCTTATTTCGCGCAGCTATAAAAAGTGTGAGTACTTTTGCAAACAGTTTTGTATCATACTCTTCCTAAAATTTCAGTTTTGAATAAAAATAACTATTGAAGAGGAATGTATTACTAAAATTTCTGCAATTATCTAAAAAGAAACCAAGCATTAAACGTAGAATGCAACTCAAAAATCGTATTTAACCTAACATTGTTGTCTATTATAACATGCGCGTAAACTGACTGATGGGTGATAAAGCTGGAAGTGGAGGTGGTTTGTTCAGTTCTAAGTACAAGGGGTCTGTGGGTTCGTTCCATCAAATGGTTTTTATCACTTACTTGGCGTAAAACAAAAAATTTTCCTACGACGGTGGTCATTAATGGAGGACACGTGGTCTTGCTTTTCGAATTTTGAAGGCAAAGGATTACTCGACAGGTGGTCTTTCCGGGGATCAACACAATAGCTCTAGGTTTCTTACATTTGGGGGAGGATTACCACATTAGTGGCAGTTGGGAATACACCAACGGGGGACTACTGACTTCAGGTATCTCCAGAGTCAGCAATCACAAGAGTGAGATCTGGGGACCTGAGAGACCAATCATAAAGAAAGAGGCGGTTCAGCTCGCGATCATCACCAGACGACTCACACAAGCGATCTTTCACAACTCTAGCAGAGTATGGAGTGGAATGCTAACTTGCATAAAAAAAAACCTGCGCATATTTTTTTTCTTTTTTCCGTAGTTACAATAAAACCCCTTGTCATTTCTCGCATGTGTGCCAATTTTTACCTATCTACATAAGTTATTCCGAGTATTATGAATTTTTCGAATCTGTACTCATTTTCTGATCACCCGGTGCATGCATCCATACATATGTAAGGTTTCAAAAGTTTCTTCTTAGATAAATGGACAACAGTCACTTTTTTTTCTAAGAAAGAAACGACTAGAAAATGTTGCGTTTGTCCTCCGGTTAAACGCGTTCATTGACTGGGTTTCTGAGCCAATCTTTCATTTTTAACCGACTTCAGAAAAGGAGGTTATGATTTCGTATTGCGGCTTTTTATGTGTGTTTTCGAATTATTCCAACACTACTGGACCGATTTGAATTTTATTTTTTTTTTTTTTGGAAGGGTGTAATACTTTCCAAATGGTCCCATTGTAATTTGGTCTGGATCTGATAAGGGGTCTCGGAGAAATCCAAGAAACTTTAAATTTCACACGTCATGGTCACGTGGTGTTGCTGTGATCGGTGTATTTTCACACCTAAGCTTTTGACTTTCTCTTGAACGACATTTAATTCTCGCGGCACATGGATGATTAATTTTCGCAACGCTGCGCCGCATGGTATTTTTTATAATAGGTGTTACTAATGTATTTATTACTGCGTAGCAAAGCAGTAAATTAAATATATTTTGCCACTTTAATAGTTGAATCAATTACCTTAATATTTTATTTACTAATAAATAACTTTATTTAGGCACTAAAATATAAAGTTCTTTATTTAATATTCCAATTATTAAATATATTTAGTGTTCAATTGAGGGGGAATTGAATACAGAACACCCCTCCCCCACGATTTAATTTATATTAATATATTTATAACTGAGTAGGTTTAGTTTTAAAGACTAATTTCGCGTATATTTAAATTAGTGTTTAATTCAGGATGCGGTGGGTTGTCAGTTACGTTATGTAGTTGTTTATAGGAAGCCCCGACTTCAAAAGGTTATTAAAAATTAAGAGATCGTATATAATTAGTTAGGTATTTAAAATAATTCATCGTATAGTAGTTTAAATCAGTGTTTATTTTATAATTCGGTGTTTAGTTTAGTTGATTTTTGTACTGGAATTTTAGAATAAATTTCATTTCCGTTTGGGTAGGAAATAGAATGTAAGTGTAATCAGTTATTTTTTGCTTTTTAGTTCCTGGGTATTTTTTTGAAGGCGGTTTTTTATTTTTTATTTTTTTTATTTAAAAGTAATTTATAAACCCTTAACAAAACCTGAGACACAGCAATAAACATTCTCCTAGTTTTTTAAAAGTAATTGTACTCATCATTATGATTTTTTTTTTCTGGCATGTATACCAATGGTTTTTTTAGAATTTCTGAAAACAATATGGTGCTGAAGAGTTTAATTATCTCTACTGCGTACAACCTTAGAGCAGATATACTCTGTCTCTTTCTTCTTAATGCGCACAGCCTATATCTACAATGTCAAGTAAATTGTTAATGATTTTCTTTAAACGTTGTAAGAAAGTGGATAAAGTATTGATTTAAATTCCGCACTAAATGATGGAGAGAAAGACATTTTCACGGGTAACTGCGTTAAGGAAGAGTAGGAATAAAAGCAGATAAGAAAAATAAGGGGGAAGGGTTTCACGATGAAAAGGTTAAATAACAAAAAATAAAGGTATAAAACAGAATTGAAAAAACTTCAATATGCGTGTTTCGAGCTCGTTTAAAGGCATGCTGCATTAAAAATGAGCATTATATAAAAGAAAGATTGAATACACATGCTTTTAAACTTAAGACAAACTTCTAAAAACAGCAAGCAAGAAAATTCACAGAAAATTTCATTATTGAAACAAAAAACTTACATGACGATTGTGCAAGCAAGCCAGATATCACTTATGTTTTTTTCAATACCTGGTGTCTTTTTGCGAAATTTGAGCTGATATGGTACCCATCAAAACAAGCACTTCCAAATAGTGCTGCACCCACGCCCGCCTTAAGGGGGACAATGGCCCTTCCCCCTGGCTTTCGAAAATTAACGTATTTTGCCGTTTCTTTGGTACAATATACATTGCGTATTGCATATACCCTTCGGACCCTGGAAAGATTTGAAATGACTTGCCTGACTGCACACAAGTTTCAAATGAATCTATTAGCCGCGTTTGCAAGCACTAGTAATTTTATAAGTCTGTGGACAGTTCTGAACAGCAGCAAATATATATGATAAAATAATGATCAGAGCAAAATATATTACAAGAGACCACGAATTTAAAAGTTGCTTTTCAAGCGCACAAAGGGCCGTTTTGCAATGCTCAGGAGCTCCTTAGCAACTATAGCTATGTACAAGTTGGTACAAGTTAGTTTTTGATACCGGAAAGGGGTTTCAATTTAAATGTCAAGGGGGTTGATCTAAATCATTGCGAATCGAATAAGATTGCTAAGCAATCTTTCGGGATCGTAGAGCAGCAACGAGCAGGGGGCGGAACCCCCTATTGAATCTAAATAATCGAAAGTGGCCACAGCTTTTGTTATACTTATGAGGAAAACTTGGAGGGCAATAATCTAATGTTATTCTGAAGTGAATGGCCTCTGAGCCATCCAAACAATTGAATCTTTATTTATTTATTATTTATTTATTTATTTATTTTTGAGCAATCACGATTGCTTATTGCTTTCATTTGACTGTTTTTGGCGTCCTATCATTTTATTTTCCCACCGCCACCCTCCGCACCATCACCGTCGACCGGCTCCTCACGATGCTGCTCCTACAGCGAAAGCCGTCTCCTGGTTGCATCCATGTCCTACACACACGCGCATACATACACAACTACACACACGCGCATACATACACAACTACACACACATACACCTACACAAACACACAAACAAAAACATACACACAACTACCCACTCATTCATGCCTGCACACAGACACAAACACATATGCCTACACACACATACCCCCACACACACATTCATACACACAACTCCCTACACACAAACCCCCCCACACACAAACAAACACGCCTACATATACACACTCGTGATTGCGAAAAACATAATTTGAATTCAAAGATGTCAAAATTCAAATTAATTTTTCTTTTATTATTATTATTATTATTATTTTTTTTTTTTTTTGGGCTTCATTTTTTCTGTCTAGAGTAAAATACACTTATGTGCCGCAGTATTTCTCGCTGTACCTCTTCCTTCTCATTTCAGAGCTGACCGAGATGTTGATGAACTCAAGGGATTACGACTTGCTGAAGCACATTTGGGCAGGCTGGAGAGACGCCACCGGCAAAGAAATGAAGGACAAGTTCCTGAGATACGTCGAGCTCTCCAACGAGGCCGCCGTGCTCAACGGTACGACACACATCCAGTACTTTTGATAGCTGTAACCATGGCCCCACTAGATGGGGCTGACGTTTAACGGGCCATGACAATTTATGACTTCTCTGTGTTAAACCGATGCAGCTCCTGCATCCACCAATCAATGTCAACGATTCAAAGTTTGTTTATTTTTGATTGGACGTCGCCCATTTTGACCGCAAGAGGGGCTGAACGGAACCCCTGCATCCACCAATCAACGGCAACGTAATGGAAACAGGAGTTCCGGGTAGCGCCCTCTTTGTTGCCATGAGTTTCAGCGACTGTCACGGTCTATAAGAATTAAGTGGGGCCTTACTATAACCCTTTGAGTCACATTGACTTTGTTTGAAACCACATAGTTGGGTCCTTTTTTTTTTTTTCTTTTTCAGTCGACTAACACAGTAGCTTCAACAGAATCGACCTGTTCTCAGCCTGTCTAAGCACTGTAATTTTATATTCAGCGCCTCAAAAGGTTTATAAGTTTCATCTGTAGGTCTAGTTAGGGCAATTGATTTCTTTAAAAAAATAAGTGTTTAAACTTCAGATTTATTTTAACTTCTCTACCTCTTAAATGAGTTGAGGTATGAAATTTTTTTTATTGCGTTCAAGACTATGTTCCTGGTAGTTAACGAGTATGAAAGTTTTGATAAAACGAGTTTGTTATCGAATGAAATCCCGTATCCATTTTGTTTTCATTTACTCCAAAAACTAGTTGGGAAATAGAAAAAGGGATTTATTTCCCCAGGATATATATACGTGTAGAAAATCGTGACATATATCTTAGGTTTCGAGTTTTAAAGTCCTAGAACAGTGATAGTCAACCAACAGTTCATGTGCCGCATGCGACCCACTAAAATTTCGTGTAAAGCAATAAAATCTTACAGAAACTAAAAATCTAATGAACATTGTCTTCCAAGAATATAAAAAATATGAGAAGTTTAATTATTTCCAAATACATCAGGCTACAATATGTATGAGGTCATTGGAAGCGCCTAACTTGTATAACAGAACTAGCAGAGATGGTTGGATTAAGTTTATAACTGAATGTTTTTAGTAACATGCAGCATAAGAAAAAAAACTATAGTTGGGGCAAATCTAACCTGGCAGTATTGTGATGGCAACGCAGATCCTAATCACAGCCCCACGGATATGGTCAATGCCCCGGCATGCTAGGTTTGCTCTAACTGTAAACAACAGGAAAGCTCCATAAGGATGTAAAACGTTCCGCCTAATAAATATCAAACCATTAAAATCGTTCCAGGTTCAAACAAAATGTAAAATTGAAGCACGAGGAGCAAACATGGCGACGACGTACACGATACTCTTCTATTTTTACCAAGTTTGAAAGCAAAACAGTTGCCAAGCGTCAGTTTACTTTATGAGTCTACACCAGCGTTTCTTAAGTTGCGTTCCGTTGAACCCAAGGGCTCCATGGAGTTCAATCAAAGGTTCCACCGAAATTCTCATTCTTTGTTTTCTGAATTGTCTTTTTGGACGCTTTAAAAATCTATTAAAATATTGATTTTTCAAACTTGAAACTTAAATTTTGAAACTTAGTATGCGTCAAAAAGTTTTGTTTTCACATTTGAGGCAGTGAGAAGCAAAGGGATGTGAGTGGACGTTTTCAAGTTTTGAGTAAAACGCGTTTAAAGATCAGATCCTAGGTAGGCTTTCATTGAATTTTTTTTCTAAATCATACTGTATAACAGCACTTACCAGGGCTAATAGTACTATCTCTTGCCCCAAATATAGAGGAGAAGTTCACCTACCATTTATGGTTATCTCTAAATTTTTAATTTTGCTACTTACATCCCTTTGCTTCTAATTGCCTTGGTTGTCATTCGACTTTTTTTTTTTGGTACGATTCTGAAATTACGTTAAAACTAATGAACTTTATTTGAAATAATTTTCACGTTGACTTCCAATAAAATATTTCAAGAATGTTGTTTCAAACTGTGCTACTTATAAAAAATCAAAGGTTCCACGAAAAAATGGTAGTCATTTAAAAGGGTTCCACTCATCGGAAAAATGAAGAAACTCTGGTCTACCCAAATACCGGAATTATGGCCAGGAAAATAAAACAAAGACTGTATGAAATTGATTGAATCGATTTCCTGAAAGAAAAGTTTTCTTCATAGTTTTTGAAATATTGTTTTCCCCTAGTTACCTCCTCTAGCCTTACTACTTATTTTATTTCATTTGTGTTCAGTATCTTGCTGATAAAGTTTCTATTTCTGAAGCGAAACTTTGAAACCGTGCTGACGAGTTAAGTTTCGTTTTCAGGTTTCGAGGACGCAGGCGAAATGTGGAGGGAGGCCTACGAGAGCGAAACTTTCCAGGACGAAGTGGAGGATCTCTGGAAGACCATCGAACCGTTCTACAAGCAGCTTCACGCTTACGTCAGGAGGAAGCTCATCCGGCAGTATCCGGGAGCAGACATCAAGCCCGACGGTCCCATTCCGGCACACCTTCTAGGTACTACACATACTGTTACGATTTTTCTAGATATACTAAAGCGGCTATATAGACAGGCCGAAGCATTAGCTTAAGTTTAGCCATTTTGGATCGGATTTTTCATTGTTGCACTGCTTGGGTTACCACAGCAGTTTCGGGTTTCGCCAAATTTGACGAAAATAATACTTTATTTAATAAACAGTTCACGTGCCGCTAATATTCGCCGGCATTGAACAATCACCAAACGCGATTAATCGCCAGAAAAGACAACCAATCAAACTCGCGCTCCGATCCAAAAAGGCTGATCTTAAGCTGATGGCTCGTATATATAGGAGCCTTAAGATATACTAGCTGCGTTGCCCGGCTTTGCACGGTCCACCTCGAAAATGAAAGTTATGTCAAGTGATGCGCGTTCAACTATCCGACTTGAACAAAAAAAAAAAAAAAAATCAGTAAAATTTTGCGGCAGATTTCGGAAAAATAACCAAAAAGTAAACATTTTAAATCCTCCGATTACAGGAGAAGCCTTTAAAACAAAACCCAGAGTTTTATTTGCTCGTATTCGGGAGAAAAAAAAAGACAACGGATCTTTCGTCTCAATGATTTTCTTCACCCCCCCCCTCCCTATAAATTTTAATAAAAGCATTGTTGCGGAAAGTTGAGATGAAGCACTGAATAATAATTTGAATGGAGGAAAGCCTTCAAAAAATAGGGGTTTTTATGTCGAAATCTGAGTGTCATAATTAATAATTTTGAATTGATATCTCCGCTAATTATTATCGGAGGCTTATGTTAAATGGCCAAACCTAAAGACGGGAAGATGACGAATCCATAGATACCTGGTTCGATGGTCAGTTCATTGTCGTTCGGGAGAAGAAGCTTGGACATAGATACATAGCTGACTACATAGATACATAGGTACATACATAGATACGCTCAGTTTTTAATTATATAAGATGACTGTGTTATGTATTCTTTCTGTTCGATTCCTGTTAGATTTGGCGCTTGTACTGTAGTAAACTCCCGTGGAATAGGGTGGCACGGCAACCGTGGATAAGCGAATTTCGCAGATAATCCGCAAAATAGCTGAAAAACGTTACTATAGTGTATGCAATACCTTAAAAACCAATAACACTGCATCTATGTAAACTATAGCTGAAATCGATGACAGTATACGTAAAAACGTATGTAGAAGATAAAAAAGGATCGATCATTATTGCACAATGAATTGCACACATATGCAAGCCAGAGTTGGCTTTCTGCCGGCAGAAACTAGTTTTTGCCGTTCCAGTGGCAGAAACTGGTTATAACCGGTAAAAACTGGCAAAAACTTAAAAGTGTCTTTAATAACTTTAACTTTACTTAACTTTTAAAGTAATTACTAAATGATATTCGTTTAAATAAACTGAGATATCAAACTTCATTTCATCATTGTAAAAAAAAAAAAAAAAAAATACTATGCTAGTGCCCTTGATTTAGTTCAAAAAGGGAACTTTTCAATTGCAGATGCTTGTAATATTTGCATTAATCTAACAAAGGACAAAAATCAGATGGGTTCTTAGGCAAGAGGAGTGACATACAGAACTAAAAACAGGAAATTACTGATTGTAATTTGCTCGCTTTATATGCTTCATCTAAATTGCTTGTGATTAAAATTATCACATGCTTCAAGAAGAAAGTGTCAGAATTTTACTTGGCAATATTAACCTAGATTTTGTATGTACTTAATGTCACAGTTTTACAAAACAAATTGGCCCCATTTCTCGAAACTTATTTCTCCAGTCAAATTTTTACCACTTTCCCACTTACTAGATAGTGGACCAATTTGAAAAGATATACAACAGATGAAAGTTTCACGAATATTGCTTGTTCTTTGATGCATTGCCTGCTAGCTTCTGTTGCGAGAATAGTCCTAAGTTCCTTATTTGTGCATATTAAATTGAGAAAACTGTTTGGATTTTTGAAACCACCTTTTCTAAGAGGCAACTCCAGGGTCCGAACAATATAACATTTGTTGCAAAGTAACAATTGATTGTGCTTTAGTTAACAAATTAATTCTTTTTTCCATGTATTTTTTACTGTGTGTCAATAATTTTTTGTCATCTTGTGAGTTTTTGCCAGTTTCTGCCCCAAATGCTGCAGAAACTGGTTTTTGCCATGCCGGTTTTAACCGGTTTCTACCAGGGGTTTTAACCGCCTTGGCAGAAACTTGCCAACCCTGATGCAAGCAAATCGTGAAAACAGACCAACGACAGAAACAGATCAAGTTTAGCTATCTCCAAAACCTATAGGGGAGGGAGTTTTCTCGAACAAAACTGGTCTGATCACTCGTTAACGCGGGGAAGCAGTGCAACTGAAGCAGAAAGTAGTATTGGTTTAAAAATCAGGTTCAACTAGTCGTGTAGATGTAATATTCAGGGAGCTTTGGAAGGTTTGATGTCATTGGAAAGGAGGGGAGGAAAGAAACAGAAGTGTCTAAAAATAGATGCTTTTGCACTTGTTATGTAAAATGGGCTGGTGGCGTGATGGTTAGGCCCTGGCCTTCACAGCCTGGGGACATAGGTTCTGGCCTGGGTGGCCAGTCGGTGGATTTTCGAGATGCAGAAAATCTTCAGCGCCCATGTCGTATGTTTATGGGGCATGTAAAAGATCCCTTGGGTATTCGTTTGGCTTAGAATATCCCTCAGCTAAATTGAATTCTTTCTTTCTTTCTTTCTTTTGGTGCTTAATTGCACAGGTTTGTTTTTGATGAGGACTACAATCTGAGTGTTTTGCCTCCCTTACGCATGATATATCTTTTATTAGACATATAAACAACATATGAAAGAATTTACATCACAAAGAAGGGAAAGTACACTGTTAAAACTACAGGTTGCATTTGGCACTTTTCGAGGGTGAAAAGCTTGTTCACCAGCGGCACTCTTTACGGTGCCGAAATTGCACCCTTAACACGGGCGAAAAACCGGCACCCTTCACCCAGCGTGCACCGCGGTGAAAAACGGAACCCTATGGCAGAACATTGGCACCCTCTGTTTTCTGTTGCTGAGCACCCCCCCCCCTCGGTTTTGTGTGCATTTCCGTAAACAATTGTATACATTATTATTTATTGTTTTAAGTTATAAAAAGCTAAGTCTTGGTACATTTTCCACATTGAATAGTTCTGAAAATGATTAAAACTTGTACTTTAAGGCATTTGATCACATTTCAACTTTCGAACATAGTTTAGAGGTGTTCATGACTTAAATTTGTCTGCCGTGCACTAATTTTCGTACATCCACTTGGATTGCTCAGTAATTTTAATATGTTATTGACATTTACTGCAGCACGATCGTACCGAAAATGAAGAACGTAGGTACTGTTTGTAAATCATTTACACGAACAATAAATCTTCAATTATGTTGCAATCATGGAAAAATAAAACCTTTCATCACGTTCGAAATTTTAATCAAAGAGCACCATATTAGTACGTACGTATATATGATTCGACATTTGAATATCCGTAAAGAATATAAAAGAACAAAAGTCTTTCGATAAATTAAAAGCCAAAACAAATTCTAACGAGTTATTCATTCTTACTATTACTAGAGTGACGAAAAAAGTTCAGTCATTCGCTTTAAGCAATAACGCCGAGGAAAGCTAGTTAACTTAGACACGAGATAATAAATATAAAAAAAAAAAAAAAAAATCGAGACGGAGAAGAAATTTCTTTTTCTCAATCCGCTTTCCTTTTTTTTTCGTGCTTTTATGTTTTTGCTATTTGCATCATCGTAATTAGAGTTTCCGTTCACTTGCTGAGTGCATCACATTGCTAACAATGAATCTCTTAGTTAAAAATCCACAAGATTGTTGATAATACAAGCAAGTAAAACCACATAGTCAAAATTAATAGTTGAAATAACTTTTCAAATATCATCTAATTTAAGCGTTTTGATTATTAAATGTTACTTATCCGGTGCTGATAGCTATTTTTAGGTAAAATTTATGCATGATAGGAATAGCAAATGTATATAACGGCTAACTGAAGAACCAACGTACCTTTGAAACAATTTTAAATATGTTCGAAAGCCTTAAAAGCTACACGATGATCAAATGCATGTACTTACGCGAAACTTTGAAGAGTAAATCGCAGAAACTTATAAGTTTTAATCCAATTTCGTACTTCATTCAATGGGAAAGTGCATGTGCGTAGTTATTCTTGCGTCCGCCATTGATTGTGGTTGAATGATGTCAGAGCGGAGAGCGCATGCGCCAGCGTTTCACCCATGCATTTAGGAGGTCCGTTTTCCCATTTATTAGCGTTATTCACCTTGATCACACTTCCTAGCCTCTACTGCACCCTGAGGCCCGCTGTTTTCACCCCAGGGAGCCAAATAGTTAGTCAAAGGCACCCGTAGTTTTGACAGTGTACAACCGGAGCGAGGGTGGGAGTCGAACCCACCGCCTCAAGTGTGCCAATGCCAAGCAGTCGCTTAGACCGTTCGGCCACTGAGGCCCCTAAATTGAATTCCTAGTGCAATTTCGCATCTAAAGAGAGGCCCAGGTGCCTCCATCTGGTGAGAACTGGGCGTCAAAAAAAAAAAACCTACTGTGTCATGTATCAGCGCCTTAATGGTGACACACGAAAGACTGATGCATTGTTGGGGAGCGCACTAGGTCTGGTTATGGCCCAGACGCCTCTTCAGGTGAGTCTCTGATACAGCCCCATAAGAAAAAACATTCAGAAAATCATCATCGAAAGAAAATACTTTCGATAATGTGAAAGTCCACGGAGAATCGGGAGCTTACTGTAGTTATTACCAAAGCTGTTTTCCCTGCTTAGCTAGCAGTTAGCGCAGGGTTCTATGGACTTAGTGAAAAATTGGTGAGATATCGCCAAACTGGAATCATTTATGGCAAATCGAGTTTTTCGGATGTAAGTTTGGCCAGAAACCGCTAACAGTTCAACAAGCCTGGCAAAGCTTTGGCTAATTTTTGAGCTTGATAGTACTTTTAGATTTTACTAAAATCTTCCAGTTTATTTATACACTCCTGTTTGTTAAAATTGCAACCCCACGAAGGACTTACGCGAGTGAACTGAAAATTGAAGGAAATGTCGAAACTGTTGGTGCCGTAAAATACTGGGGACAAATGTTAATTACCCAATAAACATATTAATGCATGCAATCAAGCAGAAAAGAAACTTGATTTCAAATTAAGATAATTGAAGCATTTGTAAAAATCTACACTCCTGTTTGTGAAAATTGCAACCCCACGAAGGACTTACGCGAGTGAGCTGAAAATTGAAGGAAATGTAAAGTAGGGCATGATATGCAAATGATTAGAATTGCAGACGGGTAGCGCATGCGTATGCTGAGCAGCGCCCTCTGAACGGTGGATTGAACCGAATATAAATAGACGGCTGTAGCGAGGCGGGTATCATTATCAATGGTTATATGCTAGAGTAAACGTTAACTGAATCTATTACTATGCCTCTTCGACGAAAGGAAGCGAAATTTGAGCAAATTTCGGAGTTTGAACGGGGCAGAATCGTCGACCTTCGTGAAGCTGGATTGTCTTATCGTGCAATATCCACTCGTGTGCAGCGTAACAGCAGTACAATCATGCGTGTTTGGAAGCAGTGGACGGACTATGGTCGGACAGCTCGGAAATCCGGGAGTGGACCCCGAAATGTGACGTTAGCTCGCGATGACAGATACCTGGTGCGTGTGGCGCTGATGGACCGCACAACTTCTTCTAGACAATTGGCAGCACAGCAATCAACAGCTACAGGTGTTTCATTGCGTGCTTCATCAATTCGGAGACGTCTGCTGCAGCGTGGGCTGCGCGCAAGGATTCCTTTAGACAGGATTACTCTCACGCAAAACCATCGCCGCCTGCGGCTACAATGGGAAATGTGCATAGGAGCTGGCGTGCTCGTTGGCAGCATGTACAGCTTCTTCCTTGGCCTGCATATTCCCCGCATATGTCACCGACTGAACATGTGTGGGATTTCGTTGGGCGGCGTCTCGCTCGTGATCCTCGTCCTGTTGCTTCGACAGATGAACTTTGGTTGCGCATACGAACGATATGGAAAACTCTTCCGCAGGCAGATATTCAAACTTTGTTTCACTCCATGCCGAGCCGTGAAGCAGCTCTTATTGCGGCGCGTGGTGGGCACACAAAATACTAATTTCTATCTCTTTTTATTGTTTGTTTGGTTGGAAAATGTAATCATTTATTTGTACCGTTCCCACTCAACTGTGCATCAAATTTCATTCAACTATGATGCTTCCTTCACGGGGTTTCAATTTTCACAAACTGGAGTGTATTTCTGGAACATGAAAGTTTGGATGCAAACCAAGAGTCAAGGACATAGACAGATCTGCTTACATTAGTAGCTAATCCTCTTTTTCGATTTTTTCTATTAAAGTAATTTGCCACGCGTTTTGTGTTTCATACGTGTTATCGTCCATCTTCCACAATACAAAATAATTGGTGTTCTTTTCCTCAGGGAATATGTGGGCTCAGACCTGGGGCAACATTTTCGACGTGGTGAATCCCTATCCAGAAAAGAAGTTTGTCGACGTCACCGACGTCATGCTGGAAAAGGTAAAGTGGCAAGTTTTCTTTGTACTCTTATTCGTCTTCTCATTTATAAAGTGGAAGATAATTTTTTTACATTCGTATGCAAAAGATATCCCCCTGTAAGTAATAGCCGATGATAGCGTAACCCGGGTGTTTCAACATCAAACTCGCGCCACGGCATGATAATTTGGTATAATGAGTTTTGGTAATGTTTAACATGCAGGGAAAATCTTTGTTGTGACAAGGCTGAACTCGATTTGGACACTTAACTGTTTTACTGGCAAGACAGCCATTTTAGGAGAAAGAAGAAACATAAAAATGGTCTACAATGGCCGCTATCTACTAAAGTTAAGAATTAATCCACTGGAGTCTGGAATTAGTGTTAAAATTTAAACTACCAAAATATCACCAAACAGGCAATTGCTGCGTTCAACTGTAGGAGCAAATTTTCACCCGTCATATCATGACAGGCGACTTTCTAGTGTATATATATATATATATATATATATATATATATATACAGACAGTATATATATATATATATATATATATATATATATATATATATATATATATATATATACTGTCCAACCACGGATTGTATGGAATTTTCAAACGTCCAGATGAGATGAATCTGAATGAGGCGGAAAAGTAAAAATTTGATGCGTGTATTCCACTTATTTGAATGAGACTCTGCTTCTGCAAAAGCTGACATCGCTAAAAATAATATAGATTTGTCCATTTTTCCGGGTGTAAAACGGATGTTTGTCTTTCCATACAATCCGTGGTCAGACAATAAATGCATATTGATGAAAATGATCATCTCTGTTGCGTTTCACTGGCGGAAACGCCGAAAAAGATGCTAATTTGTGGCAAAAATTTTCGGAAATTTAATTCGTTCAGTGTGGGTCAAATGATAGGACTCATTGAAAGACGCTAATTGTACTCAAGTTTACGTTTTATTGCACAATATTTGATTTGGTATACCACCTTAATTCTCCCCTTTTTTTGTATATTCTTGATACAGTTTTTTAAGGAAACAGATAAACTTTTAGCAATTTCAACGAGAACCATATTCGAATTGTGTTACTAAGGGAGAATCCGTCCTTTTTTACTTCCTTTTACAAAAAAGGAAGTATTGTATTCGCGAAAAAATTTTCACTCAAAAATCGACCTTAATTTCCATTTTGTTCGCACCCGAATGAATATTGAGTTTTCTTTTTTCGACTCGACCACACGTCGATAAGTGCCTAAGAACGTATAGCCACGCGAAATATCCATTTTGACGATTCCCGAGTTAAATACATTGAGTTTTCTCGTGACGTCTGTATGTACGCATGTGCATATGTATGTCGCATAACTCAAGAACGGTATGTCCTAGAAAACTGAAATTTGGTACGTAGACTCCCAGTGGGGTCTAGTTGTGCACCTCTCCTTTTGGTTGCATTCGGGTGTTTCTAAAGAGGTCTTTTGCACTTTTTTGGGGGGGAAATCATTGTTAATTTCGATGCAAACTCAAGTGGTGTTATAATTTGACGGACACTTGGCGATATATGCCAGTCTTTTGGTTGCCGAGTTTTGTCGCCAACTTGGCAACAAATTTGATTTTTTTTTAATTATTTTTTTTAAAATCTGGTTTCAATGTAGCCATTGTTGGTGATATTTAGAGAGTTAGAGAGAGAATCACATTGAAATTGCAATAATAGGGAAATAACATTAAATTGGTGTAAAAGGAAGTCATGTGATGCACACATCAGCTCGTTTACAACAGAAATGTATCTTTTTGAGTCCAATTTACTTCCTCTTTTAATCAACAAATCAAATTTTAAAAAGCGTTTTCGAAAAATAGAAAAGACTTCGAAAAAAAATTTAAAAAATGATCGAACTATCATTCATGTAACTAGAAATTGCTCTAAAAAGTAAATATAAATTCATTTTTTGAACACTATCTACACTTGTTTTACATATAATTTTCGGAATCGTTACACAAAAATAGATGAAAATATATCCAGGTTCTTATCCAAATAGTATCAGCATTCATCAGATTTCTGACAAAATAATGTAGTTGTAGTGGTAATTGTATTTCATTCAAATTTTTCAAATACCACTCATGTGAAATCTGTACCATTTCACTAATATGTTGCCAACGATGTCATGTATGCGAAACAACAGTTTCAAACTCTGGGAGCGGAAGTTTCTCAGGACAATATAAGATTTAATCGTATCCTGTCAATATAAGTCTAACGAGCAAAACGTTGAGTTATCAACAGGCTTAAACTCTTATTTTGTTCTTCCATTCGATAGAAGACTTTTAGATTTCTTCTCTTTAAGCAATCACGAAAGTGCGTATTATTGCTCTCACTTGACTGCAGTTGATGTTTTCCTTTGATTTTTGGACCTCGAGTAGCGAGATCTGCTCCTGGATGGTGCCGTCCATACCCTACACTAGTGATGTTCCGGATATCCGTATCTGCGGATATCCGATGGATAATAAAGATCTGTATCCGTATGCGTTACTTTTTTGACGGATCTTAAACGGATCATTTCTGTTCTAAAAATTTTAAAATATTTGAATAAAAGACTCTTAAATTCCGTTTAAATTAGGTTTTATCCCCTTTTGTTATTATAAGTTATCATTTCAGAAGCTAATTTGTATCCCCCCCCCCCCGTTGCAAAAAGGAAGGGGAAATAAGTTTTAAAAGTGCGTATCAGTGTGTCTTTTTGTGGCATCGTAGCTTCTAAACAGATGAACCGATTTTGATTGTTCATTTTTCGTTCAAAAGGCGACTTGATCGAAAGTGTTCTTATCTTGGCCTCGTTTTTGTAGAACTTAAATTACCGGAGATATTAATTGAAATCCGACTTAACGTTTTGTACAATTATGGTAGTAAAAATTTACCTGTACGTTAAAAATGTTGGCCGTAATTGAAAGAACGAAGTTTTCTGCGTTTGATATTAATTTGAAACTTCCAACTTATATACAGTAGGAGCTATAATCTTGTTAAGTAAATTTTAAATGCAATTCTAAGCCTTTATACGCGTGGTTACTAGCGACTTCATAGTCAGAAAACAAGGAGAAAAAGCTTAATGATTTAAAATTTTTACCTGCTGTCAGTTCATATTTGTTAACAAATGTGTAATTTGACCCGCGAAATTCATTTTAATATGAGGGCGGCTCTCTGGGACAATTTTTTTTTTTTTTTAATTTTTAATATAGTTTTTGTTATTGAGAGATTTGGGGTTTCTGTTATTCTTCATTTTTGTTTTTCTCGGCATCCTTCAAAAAAGTGAGATTAAATTCTCTAGTTACTGTTTGTAAAGGTGTTCTCGGCTCTGCATTTCGTCGGGCGGAGTAAGTTCGGTGGAATGGGTCAGCGCTGCATTTATGCTGAAATAAAATGCGAAAAATTATTCCTAGCCTGTCTAGTAGCAGCTTTACACTCTTGCTCCTGTATCCTACATCTACCGAGTAAGCTAGAAATAATTTTTCACATTCCATCTAAGCATTAATGCAGCGCTGGCCCATTCCTTCCAACTCTCCTTTAATTTTAACGGAGATTTCTTTAAAGAGTAAATCATAGTCTTGATTATATTTTTGCCGCAGTTGACATTTTTTGAAGAAACTGCCATTATTCTGACGGGAATATCTTCTGTAACAAATTTTACATTTGGATAGTTGAATTAAGTAAAAAAAAAATTGCGATCCGTATCCGTGGATCTTGACACTAATGATCCGGATCCGCATCCGTATCCGCGGATCTACATTTTAACGATCCGGCACATCACTACCCTACACACACACACACTGCTCCAACACATACACACACACACACACACACATACTCTTACAGACACACATATATTCCTACACACACATGCAACCTCCTGCATACCCACATACACTCTCCTACGCGCACACATATATGCCTACACACAAACACACTTTTACACGTGCGCGCTCGCACGCACCCACGCCACCACCCAGGAGGAAGGACATGCTCGCGGAGGTTTGTTGTGATGGATGCTGTTAAAGAGAATTGTGTAAAGCCGAGAGGGTCAAGTATGAAAAAAGTCGATCCTGGGGACAGGAGCCATTCGTCGAGACAAGAAACTCAACAAGTTTAGGGTCCTAATCACAACGCGTGATTGCGAAAAGCATAATTTTAATTCATTACGTCAAAAATTCAAAAAATTTTTGAGCAATCACGATTGCTTATTGTTCTCATTTGATTGTTTTGATGTCCTATCATTTTATTTTCCCACCGCCACCCTCCGCACCATCACCGTCGACCGGGTCCTCACGATGCTGCTCCTATAGCGAAAGCCGTCTCAGGTTGCATCCATGTCCTACACACACGCGCATACATACGCAGCTACACACACACACGCACGCACACACACATACACCTACACACATACATACAGACACCTACACACACACACACAAACATACACACAACTACCCACACCTTCATGCCTGCACACAGACACAAACACACATGCCTACACAAACATACACATACCCCCCCCCCACACACATTCATACACACAACTACCCACACACTTATGCCTGCACACAGACACAAACACATTTGCCTACACACACATACACATGCCCCCACACACAACACACATACCCCCACACACACACTCGTGATTGCGAAAAACATAATTTGAATTCAAGATGTCAAAATTCAAAAATTTTATTTTACTTCTTCCTTTTTACTTGCGCAGAAAATGACTCCCCTGGACATGTTCAAGATGTCCGAAGACTTTTTCACCTCTCTGGGGCTGATCGAGATGACTCCCGAGTTCTGGAGGCGGTCCATCATCGAGAAGCCAACGGACCGGGAAATGGTGTGCCACGCCTCCGCCTGGGACTTCTACGACCAGAAAGACTTCAGGTGAGACCTCCAGTTGGCTATACCGGCTCAAATCAGCTAATTATAGACCACCGGTGGGGTCTGTCATTGGCAAGATGTATCAATTAAAGTTACTAGAGGAATATATATATACGCACTAAGAAAAAAAAAGTTGTGAAACTTTATCCGACTAAAATGCATTAAGAACGATGATTTTTACTAACTTTATTAAATGCTTAAAAGAAAAGTCTAAATAAATTTCTTTCAGAAACAATTGCGCTTTTAGCGTTAGTATTAACAACCTAACTCCTTTTTACCTTTAATAAAACCTTTAATAAAGCAACTGTTCACCAAACAGTTCAAACTTTTATAAATACGAATCGTGTAAAAAATATATATATACACAATTGCTGCCTCAAAGGGAAGAAAGAAAAGTAATTTTAAATAAAATAATAACACAGTTATGGATTATATTATGTGGTAAATGCTAGAAGTAAGAAGGTATACTTTACTCTTGGGAGTAGAATATTGACTTTTTAAAACTTTACGTTACTATTTTAACTGAGGTATAACTTTTTCAACCTAGAGTAGCTTACATGAAATACACCTCCAGCTCAGTCAATTCCAGCCGAGGACTGCAGTTTCGTGCTTATTAAGCACTCATCAGCCCGGCATAGGAAGTGAATGAGCTGGAGATGGAAAAACCTCTTATGGAAGCCAAGAGTGCCAAACAAACTTGTAGCTAATACGGAATTAGCGCTGATCAGACGATTGACCGAAGCATTGGTTCGGTTCAATTCGAATATTGAAGGCAAGGCAGGTATATTCAGTAATCAGTTTTGCCTTCAATATTCGAGTTGAACCGAACCAATGCTTCGGTCAATCGTCTGATCAGTGCTAATTCTGTATTAGCTAAAGTTTGTTTGGCACTCTTGGCTACCTCAAGAGGTTTTCCACCTCGAGCGCAGTCACTCCCATGCCGGGCTGACGAGTGCTTAATAAGCACGAAACTGCAGTCCTCGGCTGGAATTGACTGAGCTGGCGGTGTATTTCATGTATTTCTGCCTTAGCCCTATCTATAGGGTGGTAACTTACTGAATTAGAGTAGCTTAGTTTAACCACATCATGTTTTCTGCAGGATTAAGATGTGCACGAGAGTGAACATGGAAGATCTGATCACCATCCACCACGAAATGGGACACATCGAATACTTCCAACAGTACGCCAAGCAGCCCGTGGTATTCCGAGACGGAGCGAACCCAGGTAAGAGACCCTATCCACAAATGGCGTATCTCTACATAGTATAAAATGAAGTCCCCAAACAGCGTCTGTGTGTTTGAACTCGCAAAACTCGAGAACTTCCTGGCCCGGTTTCGGTGAAATTTTCACAGTTTGTTCCTTTAAGTCCTGTAAAGGTATGCAGATCAGTTCGAAAAAAATTCGACGAATAGTTCTTTTTTTATTCCAATTTAGACCCAATTTTCTCATAAGTTCCAGATGATCGGACGAAAAAATTCGAACATCCTGGATCCTCTATTAGTCCGGATTGATGAGGTTCTAATGTTCCATGGACACTTTACACGACACCTTTCGCTTCTTCCTGTAGCACCCTCAGATGCCGCGACACTCAACTTGGGAACCCCTGTTCTATACTGTACGACGAGAATTTTTTCACAAGGAAAAAAAAAGTGTTCACAAGAGTGTCTTTTTTCGCAAAATGGTCACAGAAAATAAAAACCTGGATCGACCCTTGATTAAATCTCTACAAAGTATAAAATGAATCTCCAAAAAGCGTCGCAGACCAGTTCGAAAAAAATTTAATGAATAGTTCTTTTTTTATTCCAATTCAGGCCCAATTTTCTCATAAGTTCCAGATGATCGGACGAAAAAATTCGAACATCCTGGATCCTCTATTAGTCCGGATTGATGAGGTTCTAATGTTCCATGGACACTTTACACGACACCTTTCGCTTCTTCCTGTAGCACCCTCAGATGCCGCGACACTCAACTTGGGAACCCCTGTTCTATACTGTACGACGAGAATTTTTTCACAAGGAAAAAAAAAGTGTTCACAAGAGTGTCTTTTTTCGCAAAATGGTCACAGAAAATAAAAACCTGGATCGACCCTTGATTAAATCTCTACAAAGTATAAAATGAATCTCCAAAAAGCGTCGCAGACCAGTTCGAAAAAAATTTAATGAATAGTTCTTTTTTTATTCCAATTCAGGCCCAATTTTCTCATAAGTTCCAGATGATCGGACGAAAAAATTCGAACATCCTGGATCCTCTATTAGTCCGGATTGATGAGGTTCTAATGTTCCATGGACACTTTACACGACACCTTTCGCTTCTTCCTGTAGCACCCTCAGATGCCGCGACACTCAACTTGGGAACCCCTGTTCTATACTGTACGACGAGAATTTTTTCACAAGGAAAAAAAAAGTGTTCACAAGAGTGTCTTTTTTCGCAAAATGGTCACAGAAAATAAAAACCTGGATCGACCCTTGATTAAATCTCTACATAGTATAAAATGAATCTCCAAAAAGCGTCTGTGTGTTTGAAGTCGCAAAACTCGAGAACTACCTGGCCGATTTCGATGAAATTTTCACAATTTGTTCCTTTAAGTCCTGAAAAGGTTTGCAGACCAGTTCGAAAAAAATTTTAATGAATAGTTCTTTTTTTATTCCAATTCAGGCCCAATTTTCTCATAGATTCCTGATTATGGGGGTGAAAAATTACTTGCGTATATTAATATTATATATCGTTGGAAAGAGTAGAATTTTCCGCGGTTTACGCAATTTGTTTCAATGATCTAACTTAATTACGACGGGAGTTATTTTCGTTTTTAGCTCGAATTTGTTTAGGCTTAGCGGAAATTTAGGCACTTCTTTCTTCATTAAATCTATCAAAAAGTGAAGGGATTGTCCCAGTTTTCTTTTTAACACTACTGGAAAGAGCTGCTTTTTTTTACTCCAGATTTTACTCGACCTAAGGTCGAAAGTTCAACCCTCTATCTCCATTAGAAAAAAAGTTTCAAGCGAATTAAATGAAGTTCAAAAATCTGTTCTCTATACAAGATTTTAACCATTTTATTTCCGTTTCCACGGTAACGCTTTTTGAATCCACTGTTTATTTCCATCTTTCTCATTTTCAATTCTGAAACTTATTTTACTTTGTGTTTCCTTGGTTACGCTTTTTAAACTCCTCTTTCTCATTTAAATTTCTTAAAAGTATTTTAATATCTGTCATTATTGTTTGGAGGGGAAATTTTGCATGATTGGTTTTTTTTCTCTTATTTAAGCCTGATTGTTGAATATACGTCACTTGACGCAATTTTTATTTTCAAAGTAGACCGGGCAAAGCAGCTAGTGGTATAATATTTCGATTTTATTGGATGTTACTTCGGAATTCAGGGCTGCTGCTCCCTAACGGCAAATGCCATGAAAATATCATACCAGAAGAACCAGTGGCGCATACAAGGGAGGGATCCAGGGGGTCCGGACCCCTCCCAAAGGTCATAGTCAAAGTCTCAGTTCTAATAAGTGAAAAAAAAAATCCTCATGATAAAAGATTTTTAAAAATATTGTGCACTTTTCCTGTAACGAATTGCCTATAACAAGCAGAATGGTGATTATAAATTGAATACACTAAAAAAACATGTTTTTAGTTTTGTAATTACAGATTACATCAAATGAGATTCTATGAACTTCTATAATCATATGGTGCTTCTGCAACGATGAATTCGATTTCTTGAATCCATTTTTTAATTATGAGAAAAGTTAATGCGTATATTATTTTGCCTTCTGGTAATTTATTTAAGTATATTTCATTCAATAATGCTAATTATTTGTTCAAAATTTTATTTTTTTACTGTATTTCGTTCTCGAGAATAAAAAAAATCGAGTCAATATGTCTGACGGCGTATTGGGGTTATGATATGAGAATGAGGCTTTCGATCTTGGACCCTCCCCTTGCAAAATTCCTGTGTGCGCCACTGAGTAGAACTAAAACTACATATTGTCCTCCTTTTTGGCGATTTTTTAAGAAATGGAAGTGTGGTAGAAGAATTTCAGTCTCAAATTTGTTGCTTATTACTTCTTTCAGGATTTCATGAGGCAGTTGGGGATGTTCTGGCTTTATCAGTCGCAACTCCAAATCACTTGAAGAAAATCGGCCTTCTGAAAGAAGTGTTCGAAGACCACGGTAAGTGATTAAGGGGTCGTAGTACCTTTCAAACTTTTTTTTTTTTAATTTAAGTAAATTTTCTATTTCTTTGAAACCATAACAAGCATACTTATTTCTTAATCAATAATTTATTCTCAAAATTTAAAAATATTGCCTACTTTTTTTAAAAATTCAAAAAATTGAGGAAAATTTCAATTTTTTGAAATTCCTAAGGTTTTTTTTTATTTTTGCACTAATTAAATTTTTTTTTTTTTTTTTGCTAAACGATCACTATAATCATCTCTAAAAATCTGTGCATTCATTTGCTTATGAGTTTATTAGAAAATTTTCTGTGATTAATTATGTAAAAAATCTAAGTTTTTTAAATTAAAAAGTTTTAAAAAATTTAAAGGGTTAATTTTTTTAAATTTTTTAATTTAAAAAACTTTGATTTTTTACATAATTGATCACAGAAAATTTTCTAATAAACTCATAAGCAAGGTTTAAATTAAAGGTTTTTAAAGAATTAACATGCATTAACCATTAGAGTAATTTATAAAATGCTTATCCAATGCACAGTTTTGTCAAATATGTTATCCCAATTGCAAAAAGTATTACTTTAAAGCGGTATCTTTAATAGAAAAAAAATCCTTAGGGATTCTAACGACATGAAAACACAAAAAAAGCATCATCGAGAAAAAGCAATTTGAAGTTTTTCTTTTGCATAAGAACACATAGCGAGCATGGCCTAAAACCACTCATAACTTTTTAAATATTTGAACTAAAGCATTGAAACTTTTCCCCTGTGTTCAGAATAGTTTTTAGTTTTGAAATGAGCAATAAATTTTTTTTTTTTGATCGTTTCATCATTTTTGAGGTACTGTAACCCCTTAAAACCTTCGACTTGACTATTTGCTTTTGATTTTACATGGAACACTTGCAGACTATGTATCGTCCTCAGGTGCACACCTGCAGGCTATTTATTGGTTTCTGTTCTTACAAATGTTGAACTCAATGCCACCAACTCATTTGTAGCGATGAAGATAGTTTATCCTTGGAACTAACGTAAAAATACAAACGAATTAAAGAATACGCATTACACAAATCGAAGTCTAAAATTCTGAACATTATCAATTATTTAGGAATAGTTTTGAGTTTAATGTTAAAATAATGGAATCTTTTGATATGTTACAGAACTCAGTCAACTGCAAATAATTTTACTTGAAATCAATTGCCATCGCTAATTCAAGCTTCCCACGAAGGCATTCTGCCAAAAGGCGTTGAATAGTTCTTTGAAAATTCTTCATTCAATGAGTTAACACAGCTTTTACAATACTATATTAAAATACACGTGTAGAAGCGATTTTTTTTTTTGAGCAATCACGATTGCTTATTGCTTTCATTTGACTGTTTTCATGTGCTATCATTTTATTTTCCCGCCAGCACCCTCTGCAGCATCACCGTCGACCGGCTCCTCACGATGCTGCTCCTATAGCGAAAGCCGTCTCCAGGTTGCGTCAACATCCTACACACACAAACACATACACACGCGCATACATACACACCTACACACACACACAACTACCCACATATTCATGCATGCACACAGACACATATGCCTACACACACATACACATTCCCCACCACACACAAACACTCATGCACACAACTACCCACGCACTCATACCTACACACAGACACAAACACACACGCCTACACACACATACACATACCTCCTACACACATGCCTACATACACACACACACACTCGTGATTGCTAAAAACATAATTTGAATTCAAAATAATTTCAGAATTCAAATTTATATATATATATATATATATATATATATATATATATATATATATATATATATATATATATATATATATATATATATATTTCTTTTTTAAATAGTGAAATGAAATTTTCACACTTCAAATCAGTAAGTGTGATGGAATAAGTATGGATTGAATTTTTTTTCTTTGCAAAGTATGTAATTATTTCCAAAGTTTTCCTATAAACTGAACTCCTGCCAATGAATTTAGCTCATGGTCATCTCATGCTTTATAATACTGCTTTATATTGTGTATATGAGACGAAAAGTTGTACGTTCACACACCTTCTTATTTTGTTTTCTCCATTCAAAACTCACATTGGCTAAATTTTGATGCAATATTTCATGCAATCATGCATGACAGTCAGTTTGAAAACTCAAAATTTTCAACAATCTGGATGTTTACATGAAATACACCGACAGCTCAGTCATTTCCAGCCGAGGACAGCAGTTTCGTGCTAATTAGCACTCATCAGCCCGGCATAGGAACCGGCGGTGTATTTCATATATTTCTGCTTTAGCCCTGGCTAATGGGAGGTAATTTACTGAATATACCATGCCTTGCCTTCAATCTTCGAGTTGAACCGAACCATTGCTTCGGTCACTCGTCTGATCAGTGCTAATTTTGTACTAGCTACCAGTTTGTTTGGCACTCTTGGCTTCCTTAAGAGGTTTTACACCTCCAGCTCCGTCACTTCCTATACCGGGCTGATGAGTGCTAATAAGCACGAAACTGCAGTCCTCGACTGGAAATGATTGAGCTGGCGGTGTATTTCGTGTAGCTACCAGTTTGTTTGGCACTCTTGGCTTCCTTAAGAGGTTTTCCTTCTCCAGCTCAGTCACTTTCCTATGCCGGGCTGATGAGTGCTAATAAGCACGAAACTGCAGTCCTCTGCTGGAATGACCGAGATGGCGGTGTATTTCATGTAATTCTGCCTTAGCCCTGGCAGAGCGGTAACTTTCTGAATCTGGATGTTTGATTGCACTGAAAAACATCCACAACGTTTTATTCCGGTAACATTTTGAAGTAACTTCAAGGGCCGCGGTAGCCCGATCGGTAGAGTGTCGAATTCGGGGCCGGAGGGTCCTGAGCTTGAACCTCGATGGTCGAAGATCCACTGTCGTCATTAAAGGGGACTGGGCGACGTTAAATATGCTCGCGGTCTCAATGTCCTCCAAGTGAAACGATACCTCTGGGGGTGCTAGCACCAGGTAACTATTAGCTCCTGGTCTAGTTCTAAATTCTCATTAACTGTTCGATCCGGTGATGGTGCTGCCATCTATCGGTATAAAAAATACTGGAGGCAAGGCACTTAGTATGCAGTCCTCGACATAAATACAGTTGTAGTCAGTTGTGACTCGGAATCGAAATCGAATGAACTTCACTTATGTATTGTGTTCTAAGCTCTGCTCAAATGAGCGAATATTTGTCTGCTGACAGTGACCATGTTTTTCCAGAGGCGGAAATCAACAACTTGCTGAGCATGGCTCTGGACAAAATTGCATTCGTTCCATTCGGATATCTAATCGACGTTTGGAGGTGGAAAGTCTTCAGTGGCGAAATCTCGGAGGAGGAACTCAACTCAAAGTGGTGGGACCTCAGGTAATTTGCATATCCAGAACATAATACTCGATTTCTACTCGAGACCTGTCAGCGTTAAGTACAGGGTGTTTCAAAATGAATAGCGCGGTTTTGACATGTTATAATATTGACTTACAGCCACAAGTGATATATCAAATGAAAGAGAAACCCAAACAGTTTTTTACATAATAGCCTACAAGTGTTCAATGTGAGCACCACTCGGCACACGTCAAGACGATATGCGAGTTCTTCCCAAACTTTGATGAGTGTCTCATTAGTCATTGCTGCAACAGCTGTTTCAATCCTGTTCCTTAATTCGGGAAGGTCGGCTGGCACATACACACGGTCCTTGATAAACTCCCAAAGATAGAAATCACACGGCGTTAGGTCGGGTGACCGTGGAGGCCATGGGAAACAAGCCCTGTCATTAGGCCCCTTACGGCCACCTGGTGGATCACAACCGAACTTAATCCGGAACGCACGTTGCACAGTAACAACAGATTCCGTCTTTGCAAACTGTAAAACACAAAACGCTTTCTGTTCTTTAGTCGCCATCTTTGCTACAAGCGCTTTCTAGCAGATTGCAGCTGAAACATTCCACGCGCATGCGCACTGATGCCAACAAACAAAACTGAGTTTCTCTTTCATTTGCTATATCACTTGTGGCTGCAAGTTTGGTGTAATTAATATTATAACATGTTAAAACCCCGCTATTCATTTTGAAACACTCTGTATAATGAATGCAGCATTAGCGTTACCTGGTCAATGTATTCCGAGTATCGTAATCGCTGAATTAAGAGGTAATTACCGATCATTACTACTATAACTGTTTTATTGAGCAAAACAATTTTCTCCTCAGAACATTCTAACCGGATCAGATTACCTTGAATTGAATTAAGAACATATTTTCTGTAGAAGATAAACCATGGCAAGATTTTTTGTTTCAAAAGTGGTTCCTTTTTGAATCATTGTTGCCGCTGGCAACAGTTCTTATTGAAGGTTTTGAAAATACTTCAGAACAATAGTTACAAATATTCTTATCACGAAGTTTATTGAAAAAGAAAATGTTTAGGCCCTAGATAGTTTTGCTTTATAATACCGTAGGCGCCGCTTAATATGATCACTTTGGGACAAATACAATTTGATAACAATAACCGACTGATAACAATAACCGAAAAGAATCCAGGACACACAAAATAATGATTTTTTTTCCAATTAAGGTGCATTTATTTTGGCAATCTCAAATTAAAATCACAATGACTCAACTGAATGCAGTTTTAAATTATAAATTATTTAATTAACAGAATGGAAATATCTGAATTATAAAAAGTAAAAGCTAAATTATGCAATTTTTAATCACATAGTAATAGGTGAAGTAAAATATGAACGTTTTCCCCGACATTCGTAAACCAGATTCAAAGCACATTTAGCTTTTCTATCTTTTCCAGCATGGTTTTGCTTGTTGTTTAAATTTTAATTTAACTTTGTTTCAATCTCGACACAATTCTTTAACGGCTTACAAAGTAATGGCAACAATGGAGTTCCTACATCAATGCCTGCAACATGTCCAGCGACTGAATTTTTTTAGGTGTAAAAGAAAGTTTTCTTAGGGGTAGTCTGTGGTCACTGGGGGCGAACTTTCTGTAGCTTCATTCCTAGAAAAATTTTGAACTGCTATTGAAAACCACAAAATGCTACACAGAAAGTTAGTCTCGTCAGGGTTTACCTATGTATTTCTGTTAATTGATGAACAAAAACGGAGAAAAAATTGAAAGTTTGTGAAAAAAGTGATAACAATAAACGAAAACGCTAATTACAATATCCGATTTTTTAACGTGTGCTAACGTACAAGTGTTCCGGGACTTCTTGATTCTGATAACATTAAGCGAATGATAACATTAACCGTGATCACATTAAGCGGCGACTACTGTACAATGAATTACACAGGGCAAGAAGTTAAAGTTTAGCGACCGAAGCTCTAAACACTGCCAGCGTTGTAGGCCGTGGATCATCCATGACGCTTCTGGCAGAATTTTTGCCTGAAGCCTGTCTAAGGCTTAAAGAAAACACTGTGCATAGAATCTATAGTTGGGGCAAACCTAACCTGGCAGCACTGTGAAGGCTACGTAGATCATAATCACAAGTGCATTACAACGCTGCCAGGTTAAGTTTGCCCCATATAAATGATTCATGAGCTCTATCCTCGTTACAATAAGGTACAAATCACAGATTCAACGGTATTACTTCTGATTGGGTCATTTTCTTCGCTCCTGAGAGTGCATCTGATTTGCTTATCCTCCTAAGTGTTGCGAAGACATCTGATAGGGCGGTTCATAATCATTGAGATTAAAGAGGGCAAGTCGATAGGGATGCACTCTCAAGAGCAAAAGAGAGTAGCCAACCAGAAGAGGTACCATCCAATCTCAGATCGGTACCCTATCCAATGAGGATTAAGATCATGCACCATTAAAAAAAAGAGCTGATGTGTGCATCATATGACTTCCTTTTACTCCAATTTAATGTCATTTCCCCGTTATTGGCGGTTTTATTGTGATTCAATTGTTTACTCTCTAAATATCGCCAAATTAAAACCAAATTTTTTAAAAAATCGCCAAATTTGTCGCCAAGTGGGCGAAAAATTTGGATACCAAAAGATTGGCGATACATCGCAAGTGTCCGACAAATTATAACACCACTTGAGTTTACATCGAAATTAACAATGATTTCCATACAAAAAGCGGCAAAACACCCCCTTAAGAACATCCGAATGCAACCAAAAGAGAAGGTGCTCAACTAGGCCCCACTAGGAGTCTACGTACCAAATTTCAATTTTTTAGGACATACCGTTTTTGATTTATGCGAGATACATACACACATACATACGTGCATACGGACGTCACGAGAAAATTCGTGGTAATTAACTCGGGGGTCGTCAAAATGGATATTTCGGGGGTCTGTAGATTCCTAGGCATATATCCACGTGTGGTCGTGTCAAAAAAAAAAAAAAAAAACTGAACAGTCATTGGGGGGATGAGAAAAATAGAAATTAAGGTCGATTTTTGAGTGAAAATTGTTTCGCGAATACAATACTTCCTTTTTCGTAAAAGGAAGTAAATATGCTGACATTTGGTTTGAATACATTGGTTTTCTAAAGAATCTTGGAGCAAGTCAGTTGAAACACTATTAGACCACAGCTTACAATTCTAGAATATAATATGCTGTTTAATTAGTTCGTGCACAAATTGTGAAAACTTTACTCAAATTCGATTATTTTGCCTTTATTTACAATCTTCATTTCCTTTTAATTATTTTGGGGAAACAGCGATGTGCATCAATTCACTCGTATTTGTTTCAGGCTGAAGTACCAGGGACTGTGCCCTCCGGTCAGAAGGACAGACGAGGACCTGGACGCCGCTTCCAAGTACCACGTGGCTGCAGATGTCCCCTACATAAGGTAGGTGACCTTCACGCTTAGAGAAATACTGCATTTTTTAACTTTCGCTTATGAAACACCGCTGCATTTGCAAAAAAAACCACTGTAAGTTGAATATATAATATATTTAATACTAGCAAAAATACCCGGCGTTGCCTGGGTCAGTAATAATTGTGAGAAACAATAGCTACTTTCATTCGTTTTTCGTTATGACTGAAAGAACTCGAAGCACACTGCTTTGACGTGATTAAAAATCGAGCTTCTTCCTTACCCATAAAAGTAAAATAGCAACAAAGCACAAAGCAAAAGTACAAAGAACGAACGAGCATTTGAAGAGTTTCCAAAATATGAGCTAACAAAAACAAAGATCACTAAAAAAACCGTGCGCTTTATTTATTTAATTAAATAATACACACACACACACACACAAAGCTCTCTACTATGTTTCCCTAAGTGTGCAAAACGCAGTTTCCAAACATTTAAATGAATTTCAATTCATGTTTGCTTCCGGGAAAGCCTTAATTAAAAAACTTTCAAGATTATTACTATTAATATTGCTGTTGTAAGGCAACGAATTTTTGCAACTATAGGTTTTATATTTAATCATTAAATGGGGAAATAACATGAAATTTACTGTTTTCCGTCGTAACTTTTTAAAACTGTTTTTTAGAAATAAATAACAGCCTATGTTTCTTCCCGAAGATGTAGCTATCTATGGTGAAAAAATGGTTAAAATCGTTTCAGTAGTTTTGAAGTTTACACCAAACATACTTATATGCAGAAGTAGCCATTTATGTATATAGATATCTAATTAACTGGACTGTCATTGGAGTTGGCGGAACAACCCATTTTCCCTCGCCTGTCTTACTGGTTGGGTATTTATGTGGATTACGTTTATTTAACGCAATGCTGAAGTGAAGCTTTTGAAATTTATATCGGAGAAATCATCTGACGTTGAACGCAGGACACCGAGTTTCTAATGCATAAGTAAGACAGGTTACATTATGTAAAGATATTGATTGTTATGTTGCTCTTTCAAACTATATTTCAGTTTTTACGAGGAAAGATATTAATATTTACAGAAAAACCCCTCCTAACGGACACCTCTCAAAGACGGACACCGCTCTTATGCGGACAATTTTTAATTCCCCAGTTCCAATGCAAATAACATTATTAAACCTCTATCCTGCGGACACCTCTCTATTGCGGACAAAAAAAATTGTAACCTTAGTGTCTGTATTACAGGGATTTTACTGTATTATACGTAACAATTGAATTTGCACATGCTTTTGTACACAAGACAAAATCTCAACGAAGGTAAAAGCATGGGATTAATTGCTGAAAGCCTACGGTTGTGTCGGATTCGGATAGTACACTGTGGGAATCAGAATGTACCCTTTGATCCTTGTATAGTTTATTGCAAATTTTATAGAAGTAGTCCCGATACAGGAACAAAAGTTTTCGAGTCAAGAGATTGTACAGAATTATTTGTTGCTGTCCCATTCTGGGTTTTTAGTTAATTTTGTAAATTATCGATTCAGTCTTGAGATGTTTTTTGGCTTTGAAATAATTTTTAGTTGAATTAATATTAAATCACTAGTGGTACCCGCACGTCTTTGCCCGTAGTAGGAAATTAAAAGGTCATTTAGTTCGCTTGTATATTTACACATAATGGATGACGAATTTCTTGCCAATTTGCTATGTTCATTTTCTCGCCCATAATATGGTAGTTTATCCGTGCACATTATGGTAATTTTCTCGTCTATGCGATGATAATTTGCTCTGTAAAATGTTCTTATAGTTGGAATAAAAAACAAAACAAAATAGAATTTTTGAAAAATCGCTCATTTCCATGTTACAAACTAATTTCATGCCAAAATTCATGAAAATCGGCCGAACGGTCTGGGAGCTATGCGCGTCACAGACATCCAAACATCCAGACAGAGATCCAGATATTCAGTTTTACTATTAGAGAGAGAGAGAGTAACTAGTGATACCCGCACGGCTTTGCCCGTAATAGAAAAATCAAAAGGTCTTTTGGTTCGCCTGTATATTTACAAATAATGTATGGTGAATTTTCTTGCCAGTCGGCTTGCCCCATCCTACGGTTCCACGTATACCACCCATCTTACGGTTCCACGTTATGATAATTTCGTATCTCGCCCATTGGCTTGTGCCCATGTTACGGTTCCACGTTATGATAATTTCGTAATTTATTCGTCCGTCTTATATTTTTGTTCTTAAAATTGAAATAGAAAAAGAACCACATCGAATTTTCGAAAAATCGCTTCGAGGTGCACACCCCCATGCTACATACTAACTTTGTGCCAAATTTCATGAAAATCAGCAGAACGGTGTAGGCGCTATGCGCGTCACAGCCATCCAGACATCCTCCGGACAGAGAGACTTTCAGCTTTATTATTAGTAAAGAAGATAAATATAGAGGCAATATTAGTCCATATTCAGAGCAAGTGAACATGACAAATAACCGACATTGAAGGAGACTCTTCAAAACAAAAAACGTTGCAACAGGCCAGTTTTGTAGGGCAAGAAAATGTGTTCATATTTTACAACACTTGATCCGCGTCTAATGTTCTGTAATGATTCGCAGGTACTTCGTGAGTTACGTGATCCAGTTCCAGTTCCACAAGGCCCTGTGCGATGCCGCGGGTCACGAGGGACCACTGCACAAATGTGACATCTACCAGAACAAGGAAGCGGGGACCCTGCTGAGGTAAGAATCTTGTGGATTTCCCTCTTCCAGAAGCAGATATCCGCGTACCAGAGTTGGGCAAATTTCAATTGCATGAACAATTAAAGATTAACAGTTGATTAATTGATAAACGTTACCACAACAACTAACAATTGATCAATTGTAATTGTGGAAAATTACAATTAACAATTAATTAATTCAGGGGTGATTGTGACTCCATGAAAAAATACCTGAACTTTTTTTTCCCAAGAAGAAAATGTGTTTTGATGGGCATATATATACACATTACGTGTATGTACTCATCATATTATGTATATAAATAATTTAGATACATAATTATTTGTTGGGGCTAAAACTCGAAGTTTTAATTGGACTTAATACGTCCATGTGCATGATGGGAGTTAAATTCTTTTAATATTTCTCATTTCTTAAAATTTTTCAAAGAATGTTTTATTTTCCTCCTATGTATCTGAATCCTTAACCATTAATTACATTCACTTACACTAAAGCCTAATACACCAGCATTTTTTAATGATTCCCGGTTTCTTTTATGAGTATTTGTAGAAGAATGTTGCATTGCAATAATGCCTTCACACCATCATTAGCATATGTAAAGGGCTTGCTGCAAGAAACACAAAACCAAAATCCAGCCCTATCAATTTTTTTACACTATATTTCCATCTTTTCATTGTAGGAATCCACTCTGTTTAACCATTCCCAATTAAACTTGTTCTTCTTTCCTGCATCGATGGAGCCAATATCTTCAAATTTATCCAGATACCTGATTTTTTAAATGAGAACATGCAAAGCTCAAATGAATAAATTTATCAAACAAAAAAAGTGGCGAAATGAAGAGATAACTGGAGTAAAATTTAACTAAACAAACCAATTTATATTTACGAGAAGCATATTAATAACGATAAAGTATAATTAGAATTAGTTCAATGACAACAGAACACGATCATAAACCAGAATATAAAATAAAGAAAATATTTGCATACGATCAATTCCTCCAACTGCCATAAAGAACAAAGACAGGAGTCGAAGCTCTTATCCCTTTTCTCTTCCTACCTTCCCCCAGTTTACAAAACATGACCGTAGCTTACGTTTTATATTTATACCAAATGTCTTCAATTTGGATTTTTTCGTTTCATCAAACATCGCCCTGAACTTTACAAGTCGTGGGTTTTTCTGAAAGTATAAAAGTTCCGGTATTTTCGAAGTTGAAGATACCGGAATTCAAGATGAAAATACCGGAAATCCGGTTAAATACCGGAACACAATCACCCCTGTTAATTGTTAATTGTAGTTTACTACAGTTAACAATTAATCAATTGTTAATTGTAGTTTGCTACAATTAACAATTGTCAATTGTTCTGTGAATTTTAATTAAAACTAACTCTTTAAAAAAATACTGGTTTTGTATAATATACTGTGCAGGCGACAGGTCTATTTGGGACGTGGACTGATACCATATTATTATCTATTTTAATACACATGTTAGCAAGTAATAAAAGATAAATGCTCAACGGTAAGTTTATTAAGAGCAATAAATTATTTATTGCAGCATATGACTTTTCCCCAAAAATCTTATGGCTCCAGCGAAATTTCCCCAGAAAAGGTATATTTCAATTAAAAATTCAAAAACATTTTTTTCCTATTTTTTTTTACTAATAAAAATCTAAATAACATCTGAGAGAAATTTCAGAAATGTACCTTATAATTATGTACATGATAATTTTTTTTTTTTTAACAGAGCGGTCTCTGAGACCTTACGTCCCCTGTTATGTCCTTCTTTCTCACCTCACCTGTTATGGGTTAAACTAAAACAATGATTTACACAAACTTAAAACACTTAATTAAAACATAAACATTTACGTGTGGAAAAAGCTTGCCTAGACGAGACTAGTTCACGCGGCGAGCAAGAAATCTCAGCACTGAACGAAAATACGAAATTGAATAATACTTTTGACTCTGTAGCCTGCGCTGTGCCTATTGATACATAAAGTTAATTGTTAGTTTTAATTGTTTAATGAAACAATTTAAAAAATTAATTGCAATTATTTTAATTGTGAGAAACGATTAACGTACATTAATCCAACTAAATTAATTGCAAAGTGTAATTAATTGTTTAATTGCAATTAATGTAATTGCAATTGATTTAATTGCAATTACGTTTTTAATCAATTAACAAGGCAATTGAAAAAATAATTGATTAATGCCCAACACTGCCGCGTACCCGCAGACCCCGCAGTGCAGGGGCCCACGTCCTTAACACATTGACTGCTAGGGACGAGATAACTCGTCCTCCAGAATTTTGCTGTATGCGCTAGGGACGAGATAACTCGTCCTCCAGCCAACACGTTGCTTTCATCGGGTTCCATTGGCTTTCCTAGCTGTTCTGCTGTGCATAGACGAACATTTAGACAAGGTTCAAAGGCAGAACACAAGATCGCGTCTTTACTGCGTTTGCTGTGAAAACATTTTCTGATGCAAGCAGGCGTGCGCGTGATCAAACGAGATAGCGCGCGAGTTTTTTGTGCTGTTGTGTGTGGAGTAAATAAAAACGTAAAATGAGCAAACGTAAGTACATGTCTTACATACGTAAGTACATGTAAGAAAATGCGTCGTCTGCCTTTCTCTGAACATTCGAAAAGAATTGCGCTATCAATGCAAAGCATGTGCGTCCAAACCTACCTTATGTGTTGTCCCTCGCTTTGAAAAATATCAGTGTGGAAAATTTCTAGAAAAAAATGTATAGAATGTGTTTGGTATGCTGTATTATTCATGTTAAAGTCCAATAATAAAACTGTTTTCCTTCAAATTGTTTCAAATAATTAGCTTAGCGCAGGGAGTCCATTTATAGGCTGTCGACGACGCAGTCAATGTGTTAAGAGAGCCCAATGACCCGAGAAATTGCCAACAAATATTGCAAGAAACTAGTACTAAGACTTACAGGGTTCGTACTCAATTTCAGAAACAAAATGAAGGAGTTTTGGAGGAGTTTTGAAGGAGTGAAATGAGATGTTGAAGGAGTACTAATGGGCTGTCCTTAAATGACGTCACACCTTTTTTTCAACATGTTTGACCCCCTTCACCTTTGTCACAAAAAATCACACTCTATCTTACTCCTCCTCTTGTCACATGTCATATTTTTTATAAACATATTGTTACAATAGCTGTGTGATGTCGCTTTTTGTCACCCTCTCTCTTCCTTTTGTCAATTTCATGAACCTGTCTCCCCCTCAAGGCATGACATCATTAATATCATAACTGTGGTTTTCTATACAATTGTCTTTTAACACAATCACTTAATACAGTACATGTATTTTTAAATATTTAAATAATAATTAGACAAACTGACTTTTGCCGCTGAGAGTGGGGAGGAGGGAAAAGCAATAATCATTTAACTTGAAAAAATAGCCAAGCACCATTTGAGCATGGTTTACTTCATTTATGAAATGTCTTAGTCATCTAATAATATTTTCACCTTCAACTTTTATAATTTCTACTAGCTGCGTGCCCGGCGTTGCACGGGCTACCTAAAAAATGTAAGAGCAGTCCAGTTGATGCTTTTGTAGTACACTGACACTAGTTTCTAACGCGTTAAGGAATAAATAAATGCGCGTAAAGCAAGGTTTGCAAAACACCAGTAAAACATATTTTTGCCAAAACACCTCATCAACGTTAATAATCGTTATCAATGATACAAGTTATGAGTACATTTTCAGTCAGCACAAAAGGGGAAAATATATGCATTATCAACTATAATCTTTACTCACGTTAAACTGAATTACATCTGATAGACTATATCGGAAATATTTATGCACAATAACAATCCGCTTTTTACATAAAATAGTCTACTACCCGGCGTTGCCCGGGTGTTTATTAATGCAACATACCACTCAGATAAATATTTGGATGGATTCTATCCACATGGTCGTACAAGAATTACATCAATCCGTTTTCCAGGTACAAACCCTCAAAGAACTCAAATAACTTGTAAATCACTCATTTACTTTACGACGTGCACGGTCCTCCTCGAAAATGAAAGTTATGTCATGTGACGCGTATTTAACAATCAGGCTTGAACAAAAAAAAAAAAAAAAACAGCAAAATTTTGCTGCAGATTACGGCAAAATAATCGAAAAGTAAACAACTTAAACACCCTGATTACAGGAAAAGCCTTAAAACAAAAGCCTAATTTTATTTCTTTATATTCGAGAAAAAAAAAATGGCAACAGATCTTTCATCTCAATGATTTTCTTCACCGCTATACATTTTAATAAAAGCGTTGTTGCGGAAAGTTGAGATGAAGCACTGAATAATAATTTGAATGGAGGAAAGCCTTCGAAAAATAGGGATTTGATTTTGAAATCTAAGAGTCATAATTAATAGTTTTTAATTGATATCTCCGCTAATTATTATCGGAGGCTTATGTTAAATAGCCAAACATGAAGACGGGAAGATGACGAATCCATCGATACCTGGTTCGATGGTCAGTTCACTGTCGTTCGGGAGAAGAAGCTTGGACATAGATAGATAGATAGATACTCAGATTTTATATGTATAAGATGATCAATTTGTAAATCACATCTTTGTGAGGAAAAACATATGCGAAATTATTGCATTAGAATCGTCCTTGTGACGAAGATAAGTTGTCGATCGAAATATTTTAAGTTACTGTCACAGAGGAAGCTATGTAGTCTTGAACTAAGAAAGAAGGAGTTTTGAAGGAGTTCAAACCAAAATGAAGGAGTTTGAAGGGCCCTTCAAAAATATTTCCTAAATGAAGGAGTATTGGAGGAGTTTTGAAGGAGCGTACGAACCCTGGACTTATTAACGTTGCAAATATTCACTACTTGCCTCTGGGAAGGGGCCCTACAGATTTTGTAAGCAGGACCTAAAATTTGTACATCAGGGCTTAAGCAGATTCTTAATTTTCTTACGCTAATTAATGATGCATATTTAGAGTATACCACTAGTGGAGCCAGAAATATCCCCTGAAGGGGTCGTCATACAGTCCTTTTGTGTATGTTGGAGCCGCTATATAGATAGGCCGACGCATGAGCTTAAGTTTAGCCATTTTGGATCGGATTTTTCAGTGTTGCGGAGCTAGGGTTACCACAATAAAGTTTTGTGTTTCGCCAAATTTGCCGTAAATAATATTTTATTTAATAAACAATGCACGTGCAGCTAATATTTGCTTGCAGTGAACAATCACCAACGCGATAACTCGCCAGAAAAGACAACCACTCAAACACGCGCTCCGATCCAAAATGGCTGATCTTAAGCTGATGCGCCGGCTCGTATATATAGGGGCCTTACCCTGAAGGGGTCGTCATACAGTCCTTTTGTGTATGTTAGAGTCGCTATATAGACAGGCCGTCGCATCAGCTTAAGTTTAGCCATTTTGGATCGGATTTTTCAGGGTTGCACTCGTGGGGTAAATACAGCAAAGTTTAGGATTTCGCCAAATTTGCCGAAATTAATATTTTGTTTAATGACAATTCACGTGCCGCTTAATAAATGCTCACTGAACAATAACCGAGCGCGATAACTCGCCAGAAAGACAACCACTCAAACACGCGCTCCGATCCAAAATGGCTAATCTTAAGCTGATGCGTCGGCTCGTATATATACTCTCTGACCACGGATTGTATGGAAAGACAACATCCGTTTTACAGACGGAAATTGACGAATCTATTATTTTTTAGCGATGTCAGCTTTTGCAGACGCAGAGTCTCATTCAAATGAGCGGAATACTGGCATCAAATTTTTACTTTTTTCCCTCATTCAGATAGATTCGTTTTATATGAACATTTGAAAATTCCATACAATCCGTGGTTGGACAGTAGGGGCCTTAGTGTATGTATCTCAAAAATGTTGCGTAAATTATTCAGGGGAGGTTGAAAATGTGGTTTTATTATCAGTTCGTCATACTACAACAGATGCTCGATATTTCTACTAGCTGAAGACACCGACGGAGCACTCGTGGCCGAACACGCTTGATCGCACTCAGTTTCTCTGATTGCGGAAATCTAATGAGATTCACTGCGAATATCCGTTATGTTATAACGTTACGAACTGTATTCATCTAACAGGGGGGAGGAGGCGGGGTCTTGGTGCAGACTGCACCATTGAAACTTTTAGGGGGAGAGTGTTTTGTGGGGTATTTTTCTCATTGGGGGGGGGGGGTCTTCGCAATATTTAGGGGATGCTCTAGGAGTTAGGGGGTGGGCACCTCTGCATCTAATGCGCAATTTGTTCAACATTTGTTTCGAGGCAACCGCACATTTTGTCAAACGAACATGATAACACCCGTTTTTTTTTGATGAATGCAAGTTTAGAACGTTTCCGTTCCGCCTACGAATGGGAAACATGTTCCTTGCTCAAGTATTGCAGCAGTAAACCGACAGACGGCATAGTAATTAGACACGTATAGTGCTATTTATCTTGTGTCGTTTTCGTTTCTAATCGTGATTTCTGGAGCAGATGGTTTGGATCACTCATCAGGAAAGGAGAGATACCCTTTTCATTTAAAATGAAGTTTTTAGTAAGATTTAGGGCGGTGTTAATAATGTTTTAAGACGAAACGGCTAACCAGACCAAGAAGCTCTGAGCATTTCTTTTTCTTTCTTTCTTCTTTTTTTTTGAGCAATCACGATTGCTTATTGTTCTTTCTCACTTGACTGTTTTTGGCGTTCTATCATTTTATTTTCCCGCTAGCACCCTCTGCACCATCACCATCGACCGGGTCACGATGCTGCTCCTCTAGCGAAAGCCGTCTCCGGGTTGCATCCATGTTCTACACACACGCGCATACATACACAACTACACACGCACACACGCGCACACACACACATACATACACCTACACACATACGCAAACACATACACAAACACACACACTCAAACACATACATACACCTACACACATACGCAAACACATACACAAACACATACACATACATACACGCATACATACAGACACCTACACACAACTACCCTCACACTCATCACACTCATGCCTACACACAACTACCCACACAGTCATCACTCATGCCTGCACAACACAGACACAAACACATATGCCTACACACACACATACACATTCCCCACCACATACAAACACTGATACACACAACTACCCACACACTCATACCTGCACACAGACACAAACACACATGCCTACACACACATACACGTACCCCCTACACACAAACACACATACCCCCCAACACACATAAACACACACGCCTACATACACACACACACTCGTGATTGCGAAAAACATAATTTGAATCCAAGAGGTCAAAATTCAAATTTTTTTTTTCAATTCTAGCTCCATGCTGAGCCTGGGCAATTCCGTCCACTGGAAGGCGGCGATGTCGGTCATCACGGAGGGCAAGACGGACAAGATGGACGCAGGACCCATGCTCGAGTACTTCCGGCCGCTCATGGAGTGGCTCGAGGAGCAGAACGAGGGCGAGACCATAGGGTGGACCAGCGAGGACCCCATGATGTGCCCCTGAAACACGACTTTCATTTGTGTCCCATCTCTACACGTCCAAAATAAAGCGACTATTTATTGCCACTGACATTTTTTATTTCGATAAGGAGGAGGAATGTAAAAGTTTCTTTTAGGAGTGGAAAGATAGTTATGAATAAAGTATTCCCTTCTTGTATGCTATGGTGCACATAAAACTTTTTTTTTTTTTTGGTGGAGGGGGGGGCGGTACCTCTTTTCGTTTCATTTCAATAGCTCAAACATCGTTTGCGGTTTTTCAGACGCTAAAACAATTCGCGCAAGGAAAAAATAGGCGTTGTCATATAAAAAATTCGAGATTTGTGCAATGTGGGCATAACCTTACGCACTATTAACCCCTTCAGACCTGGTGTCCGGTATACCGGACACACACTTTAAACAGCTGCTAATCATTTAATAATTGATTTTTTTTTTTTTTTTTTTTTTGTAGTTGACTCTTTACATTGTACTTAGTATAATCTGTGAAATCATTTTTCGTTTTGGGATTGACAACACTGACATATAAGGATTGAGAGAGGGAGAGTGGCTCATTTTTCCAACCATGGATTTTCATCGGAAAAGCGAGGTTTTTTTTCTGATATCTTTAAAAATATATAATCTTTAATGAATCGCTTCAAACGCTTATATTATGTTTCATAATTGTTTATTGAACATTTTATGATGATGTTTGTTTGGTATTTTATCGTTTCTGTATATGAAATATTGATTTCAAAAATATAAGTCGGGAATATTGGACGTGCCATAACTCTTTTAATTTTTCTCCTACAAACTCAAAAATTCGTCTAAAAGATACCCTTTACCATAGTACACTGTGTACCAAATATCAACCTTTTTGGTCCAATATTTCATAATTCCGACTGATGGGGTTAATAATGTTTGAAATTTAGCGCTGCGGAGCATGAGGGAAAATGACCGCCCTCCACTCCAGAGCCTTCGAATCCGACTCCTTTACCCCCCAAATCATTCCGACTCAGCAGGCAACGGTAGAGTTATGACTTTAAGGGAAAAAGAGTCTCTGACTCTTGGAATTTTAAACCTTTGATTCCGACTCCTTTACCCCAAAGTCAATCCGATTTCGAAACCAAGTTAAAATCATCACAATCTCGAGGTCATACCTTCAAACAACGAGTGAAATTTTAGTTTGATTGAAGTCAATAATCTTTACTAATAATAAAGCGGAAAGTCTCTCTGTCTGGATGTCTGTAGGATCTCTGTGACGCACATAGCGCCTAGACCGTTTGGCCAATTTTCATGAAATTGGGCAGAGTTAGTTTGTAGCATGAGGGTGTGCACTGTGCACCTCGAAGCGATTTTTCGAAAATTCGAGTTTATCCTTTCTCTCTTTCGATTTTAAGAACATTTTCCGGAGCAAAATTATCATAAGATGGACGAGTAAATTACGAAATCATCATGACGTGGAATAGGAGAGCGAATGAACATAGCCAATTGGCGAGAAATTCGTCATCCATTATTTGTAAATATACGGGAGAACCGAATGACCTTTTAATTTTCAACTACGGGCAATGCCGTGCGGGTATCACTAGTGCTTCATAATAGGGGAAATTTCTTTTGGACAACCCTGATATGTGAATACAGATTACAGGTTCAAAAAGGCGGCTTTGAATGTTTGCCCTGTAGTTGTCACTTCGGAGACACAAAGCCTTTTCCGCGTGGTGAGTTGAGATTTAAAGCAAAAAAGAGCTGCTACTATGCAATGTGAGGCTGAGGCTTTTAAATTGAGGTTTTCGACCACTTCCACTGTTGGGAGAGAAGATCTTTAGGAATAGTAAACTCATGGCAACTGCTAGTGACCGACCACAAAACTTTCGACCTCATGTACTTAACGAGCAAAGCATGAGCTCCGTGGGCATTTGGCAGCGTAGGGATGCGAACCCAAGACCCTCCGAGTCCAAAACTTTGTCCCATGGTCTGTGTTTTTAATGGTATTTTGAGCTAATTTTAATTTTAAGGTTGGGAGGTATTATTGTAAATGAAATTCTTTTTATCGTTTGAAGAATCTTCCATTACTTACCACATTTGTAAAGAGTTAACAACTTTGAACTCAAGATGAAAAACAGTTGAAAATTTTATAATGAGTTACAAACGCTCCCGAATTTTTTGAAACTTTTTCCAAAAAATCGTTACGTTTTAAAAATTTATATCGTGTGATATGCAATTATGTTTGAAATGTTAGTTGAGTCATAAAACTAGGGTCAATTAATATTCGTATTAAAAATTTACAACTTATTTTGCGTTATTCTAAATCCATTTATTTAAGTGCAATTGTCGTTCATATAAAAAATAGTTAAGCACTATAAAGTTCATGAGGAAAAACTAAATTAATACTTGCATAATTTTCCACTCAAAACGCTAATACATATGATTTCAAAAGCGCTCACAAATTAAAACACTTCCACAAGATTTAAAGTAGTCGAAGTAGCAACGTTAAGCCCTGGTTTCATAGAAGCGAATGGCCGATCTTCGACGTCGCTCCTCGCTGTGACGCTGAAATCAAAGTCAAGTAGATTCCGGCGTGGCCATTCACGACGTCGATTTAGCTCGGGCGCGCATGCGCAGAAGAATCAAGTTTTCGCCTCGACGAGGAACGACGCCGATTAGTCCAAAAGACGATGCCTTCTCATTCTTTTTTCATAACGAAATTGTTCTGCCTGCCTTCAATTTCCGTCAGATTCCAATTTGATAAATGCTGTCCTGAAGTCACAATTTATTCAAAGCGGCACCGTATTTATTAAATAATTCACTTTGTAACCAAATTCTCACATAGTTTACAAAGTGAATCTAAACGGCAGAGTGGTTTTGAACTTTGATGAACTTTCATTTTAAAGGAAGTAAAACCATTGACTTACTCCTAAGTTTTCATATTTATTATTGTTTAATTTTCGAAAATTCTGCAATACTTGAGACTTTTCCCCTCTCTTTCATGCCAATAGCTACAATATCACTTTCAAAATATTAGTAGGGCAGTTAATAATCGAAGTAGTCCTGAATGAATTTAAATATCTTCAGTGACAATTATGCTTATTGCCTTATTAAAGTTACCTTTTTCGTATATTTTAAAAGCAAATTGTAAGCACTCATCATAATACTTATAACTTAAATTATTAATAGGAATATTATTTTATAGCATTTCGCGTAAAAATGGATGCTTTTACTTAGCTATGCAAGTAATGAACACCTGGCCAGTGGAGCACATGGCACCTCCGCAAACCCCGCGACGCGGGGGGGGGGGGGAGGGGCGGGGGGTATGAGGGCCACGGTCTGAAAAAGTAAAATTATGTTAATATGCTTTTAAAAACCTTATGGGAGGGGTGGGGGTGGGCGCACCGAAGTTGATATACGCAACTGCACCTGACATACACACTTTGTGTCTGTTGTGTGAGTTACTATATGTTAAAAAATTCCGTTTTTAAGCGTAAAAGGTAAAAATGTCACAAAAAAGGGAAGCGATGTATAAGTTCAAGACCATCTTTAAACAAAAACCATTTCTTTTAAATCATAAAACTATAAATACGGAAAGAGATAAATGTAAAATGGTACAAAAAAATCTTTTTTACTAAATTGCGAATAAAGTGAAAAAACAGCTCAAATAAAACAAGTTTTGTTCTTAACCTCCTCAAAAAAAAAAAAAAAAAAAATCACATGCTAGAAAAAAAAATGCCAAAAAGTTCGTTTCTTGGACTTTACTTCGGAAAAGTTCAAGTTGTCCCCCCCCCCCCCCACTAATATCACTAAAGAGCGTTTACACTTTTGTTTTTAGGCCTTCAATTCCGAAAAAATTTCCGGGAGATCGCCACCGAAAACTATTGAAAAGAGGCCACCAAAACCTCTCCTCCCACTAACATTACCAAAGATTCCCTAAAACCTACCCTTTTAAAAGCCAATTTCAAAAATCTTTCGGGGAAATGTCTCTCTGCCCCCCCCCCCCCCCTTCTTCCCCAACGTCATTAAAGATTGTTTTAAGGTATTTAGTTTTCAGGGCTTGCATTTTGAAAATTTTCTGGAGAGGAGCTTCCCAAAACTCTTCCCTCTAACATCATTAAAAGTCAACCAAAATTACGCTTTTGTAGCTTCAATTGGGAAAGATTGCCGATCCTTTTAACACTACCAAAGATGGTATTACAATCGTGTTTTGAAGATTTCAATTAAAAAAAATTCCTGAGAATTAGCACCGAATCTCTCTTTTCTCAAGCATTATCAAAAATCGTCTAAAACTGAGTTTTTGCAACAATTTCAAAACATTTCGAGGGAAAGCCCCCGAACTCCTCTATCCTTTACAGCATAATAGGTCATAATCAACAACTGAATTTTTAAAGATTTAATTTCAAAAAATGACCAGGGGAGCGCCCTTGAATCCCCCCCCCCCCACCCTTTACATTACCATGTCTAAAAAGCATTTTTAAAACTACAAATTGAGAAAATTTCCGGGGTTGGGCCCCTGAATCTCTCTTCCATACTAACATCACCAAAAAGCTTCCAAAACTGCATTTTTACAGCTACAATTTAAAAAATTTCTTTGGCGAGCTCCCGAATTTATTTTATTAACATAATTAGGGATATATCAATTGCAGTTTCGAAAAATAGACGGGGGAGCAACCTCAAACCTCTTCTCCCTCTAACGTTACCAATGATCGTCAAAAATGCTACAAATCCTTCAACTTTCCGGAGGAGAAGCCCCTGTGTTTAAGACACAAGTGATATAAAAAAGAGGTCTTTAATTTCATATGCCCCCATTCATTCTTCGACTTTGGAATGACCCTGAGAGTTGGATCATGCCGCTGCAGCAACTTCTGACTGCAAGTTTAAGTGTTGCGATAAAAATACTTACTGGTGATCCAAAGGAGACTTTTAACCCCTTTGACAAAACCAAAAAGAGTTCAAAATTGCATTTTTAGGCCCTTAATTTTGGACACTTTTCGGATCAGAGTCCCCGACCCGTGCTATCCTCGCTAATATCACTAAAGATAACTTAAAATTGCATTTTCAGAACTTTGATTTCGAAAATTTACAGGAGGACGGCAGCCACTTACCCTCCCCCCCCCACTTATGTCGTCGTACCTAATTAATTAGAAAATCATGTATCATGGAATTCGATTGTAAACAGTTTTCCCTGGGGAACCTCTTTTCCTTGTCTAACGCTGCCAAAGAGAACTTTAGAATGTGTTTTAAGAAGGGAAAACTCCTAAAGTTCCATCTCCATCCCGTAAACTCACCCAAAAAAATTTGTAGTGGCGTTTTTAAAGTCTTACAGTCAAAAATTTGAGAACTCCTGAACCTTCTCCCAATTTGAGAAATCCCAGCGTCATCAAGCGTATAGGTCTTATAACTTAAAAAAAAATTCCGCGTTAAAGCAACCACCACCTCCTCTAACAAGTCAACATGTGTCCCAAAATTGCGTTTTTACAACTTCAATAACGAAATTTTTCGGGGACTGTCCCAAATGCTTTTTTAAGGCTTCAAAATTTTCCAGTGGAGTGTCCGCTAAACAAATCCTTTCCCTTGTGTTACGACCAAATGTAGCCTGAATTGCGTTTAAAAAAAGTGTTTTGAAATTGCGTCTAAAACGAGATACCGAGCCTAGTGTCGGTTTGGCATGTAGTTCACAATATTAAAAATACTACTAGATCTGCTCCTCCCTTACAAATAATCATTTGGGTGCTCCTGACCCTCAGAGCTCATGAAAAGGGATTGGTGGTACATATTGCTATTTCATGTCCAACTTGAGTGCCAATTAGAGGTCCTTATGTCTTTGGTATCTTTCGCAATTGCGACATTTACAACACGACACATCTTTTTCTGAACCAACAAAACTTGTACATTATTAAATTTTGATTAAATGGTATTCTTTACTTTCAAGCTTTTTTAATCTTTATAGCGCCTAGACCGTTCTGCCGATTTTCATGAAATTTGGCACAAAGTTAGTTTGTAGCATGGGGGTGTGCACCTTGAAGCGATTTTTCGATAATTCGATGTGGTTCTTTTTCTATTCCAATTTCAGGAACAAAATTATCATAAGATGGACGAGTAAATTACGAAGTTATCATAACGTGGAACCGTAACATATAGGCACAAGCCAATTGGCAAGATACGAAATTATCATAACGTGGAACCGTAACATCGGCACAAGCCAATTGGCGAGATACGAACTTATCATAACGTGGAACCGGTACAAGCCAATTGGCGAGAAAATTCACCATACATTATTTGTAAATATACTGGCGGTCCAAAAGATCTTTTAATTTTTCTATTATGGGCAAAACCGTGCGGGTACCACTAGTATAATAATAAATTTAAATTATCTGAGAAAACATTTGTTCGCATTTTGATAAAGTAACTTTAACTCTTGGTAATTCAGTAAAATTTCTGTTCAAAAGAAAAAAATTCCAAAAAAAAAGAGAACCAATAATACCGCTTACCCTCTCCCACGTCTTCTTATAAAAAAATTTAATTTTGCTGTGTTGCCCCTCCCCCCCACACACACACTCTAATGCCATATGTCTACCAGTGCGCAATATGCTTCAGAAATCATAGTAAAGGTGACTTTTTCTTCTTTTTGACGAAAATTTTTCACCCCCCCCCCCCCCCCCCCGTAACAAAATCCTGGTTACGGCCTTGAAAACCACTACCGGAAAAACAAAACCTTTATCATTTTCGTGGGAGGGGGGGGAGGGAAGGAATCGCAAGGACCTAACAGAAATAAAATTGCACTAGACCAAATTCTTGTGTACAGCAAATGAAGTCAACTACAATGTTTTAACTTTTCTCTGTACCTAAAAACCACAGTTGATATATATTTCAAAATATTTTGATCCCATTGCAACACAATATTCCCATGAAAAAAGTTCAAAACCCAGACGGAACCCAATTCAAATTGCGTGCATTGAAACCCCTATGTCCTACTCCTACAAGAATTGAACCATGCAATAGATACGGTACCTCACTGTAGAACTATCGTAATAAAATCGGTATAGCTTCCTAATGTTAAAATTTTTTTCAAACTTTAAAGGCAAACGAATTTTGAAGGGGAAACTTGATCAAGAGTCTATGGGCCAAGCTACAATATCATTTTAACTCGTTTACCAATCTTTGGCTTGTTTTGTTCGTTTACCAATATGTACATGTATACTGCCGTGTGTAGGTAAACGGCAGTATCTACAAAAATGAGTTTTTGAGATATTTGAAGAAACGCATTTTTGATTTCCCACAAACATTAATAAAATATTAAAGTTTGATTTTAGGTGAATCTATATGTTTATATCGAAATGTTTTTTGGGTAATCTGTTTCATTTTGATTTGTTAATCAAAATTTTGATTAATGCAGATACTGCCGTTTACCTGCTCTTCGCACTATTAATTTTCATCCACTTTTGACTGGTAGTAGCAGTAACTGCACAATATGCTATTGAATGACCAATAATTACAGATTCGACGTAATACGGAGTAGATACGTTATTACGAAGTATATATTCATTGCAAAGTGAATAATATATTTTTTTTAAACATAAATAAATACCATGTATACACTTGACATAAATTTGAAATAAATGAATTAAATGTAACTTGAAAATAAAAAGAAAATTTTACTTTCTTACATACAAAAAGGAAAATAAATACCTTTATGTATATATGTTGGTTTATTAATTAAAAAAGATACAACTTAAATATGTATCAAACAAAATGACCTACATACGTTTGATAGAAAATTAATGCAACATCATATACGTACCTACCCAAATGCCAGATATACTTGCTTATTTAAACAATCCTTGATAAACAAACTCAGATTTCTAGTTTATATTTTTTGACTTAAATAAAACGTTGAATATTAAAAAACTTTAGTAGATTTTCTTTCCTCTCTCTCCTTTTTTTTAAAAATGAAAAATCGCTTAATGTTCCAATAAATCTCTATGAAAATTTAGGCAAAAGAAATGCTTCGTATGTTAACAATGACTCTCATCGAACAACTAAAATTGCAGCCGCTTAACACTAAAAATTGCGGAAAATATCGTCTGCGACAAAACAAAACAAATGGAACAAAATCGTTCTGTTGCTACACGTTTATCTATCGTCTGCCAAGTATTGCTTGTGTTTGCTCGTATGTTAGCTTTTATAACTGTATGTTAGCAAGAACTGATTTTGTTTCATTGTTTCTAGAACACGAATATGTCGAATCAAAGAACATTTTTTTTTAATGTCTGAGGCCTGTGAAATTACAAAACGTTTTCTTTGACTTTATTTGAAATAAAGTATGGTTATTTAACTCAAGTAATGGTTTTAAGTCTCTCTTGCGCTGAAGGACGCCCGAAGATAAATTTTTGAGAGGCGATAATTCCCAATTTTGACGATTGATAAATTTACGACCTGGCACGCATATCTACTTCTGATGAGAAGAGACTAGGAATCATTTTTAAAAATGCAATAATGTCTCTAAATTTGCCGAATAAAGAAATTTTTTGAGAGGCCAGCACAATGAACTCCAATCGGGGCGCTATTGCTTGCGCTTAGTTGAGTTTTAAAAAAACCGTGAAAATTGTTTTTCCGTCTTGGTGCCAGTATTGGCAGCGATTCATTTTTGTTCCATTCTTCGAGCAATGGTTATGGACCGGTATAGATCAGTAAATACATGCTACTGACTACCTGCACAATGCAGCGATAATATCAATTACTGCTAATCACCACTGATTAAAAAAATGCTCTTATTTAGGGGCAAGCAAATAAACAATTTCACCATAAAGCTAAAGTATTGTAGATTTTAAAAATGCAAAAAAAAGATGAAAATGAAAAATTTCGCAGTTACTGCCGTTTACCTTCCCACGGCAGAACGGTTATGGGCAAAAAATTTCAAAGATGCAAATAAATGAAAATCAAAAAATTTGCAGTTACAGCCATTTGCCTGCCCACGGGAGAAAGTTTCCGTTCTTCCGTGTGCAGGTAAAGAGCAGTAAGTGCATTCTGCGGATTACCTGCAAAATGTAGCGATAAAAGCAGTTACTGCTTTTTGCCTGCACGCGGAAGAAAGTTTCCGTTCTTCCGTGGGCAGGTAAAGAGCAGTAAGTACATACTGCCGACTTCCCGCAAAATGTTGCGAAAAAAGCAGTTACTGCTAATTACCACTGGTAAAAAAAATGCTTTTTTTTTCTGCGGCAACCAAATGAATATGTTTTTACCATAAAACTATATCAATATAGATATCAAAAATGCAAAAAAATGAAAATCGAAAAATCTGCAGTTACTGCCGTTTACCTGCACACGGCAGTATACAGTAAAAATTTGATAATACAACAAAACTTTATCAATAAGTGCTCAATCTCAACAAAGAGAACTTACTGAGATTTCTTTTAGTCATGTAAGATAAATAAGTTCATTTTCTCGTATTTTTGAGACACATTAATGAATGCACGGATTAACTGCTACGGATAAACTAAAATAAATGCAATATTGGGTTAAGATTTTTAAACGACCGAAGTAAGGTGTGATTTCCACATAAATGTATTACATCAGTATAAAACATGCAATATGTAGTATCCGCATAAAATATCCAATGTATAATGCACAAATATAATAACAATATCCGCGTAAAACAATGCATATATTTCAGAAATATATTACAAATCTAAACGTCCCACTCAGATGAACTAGCTAACTTGTTAAACTTGAATATTTCCCATCATTCGTTTTCATTATTATTTGTTTCAAATACCAAAGCAAAAAATCCCCAAACCATCTTAACAAAAAAATGCAACACAAAAAATATCACTTGTGACATGATATCCAACCAAAAGGAATGAACAGGTTAAAAGTTTAAAACATACCTCCATAAATCTATTTTCACCTTCGTAAGTGGACAAAATTTTCCTAACGATTTCGACACTTTCATACTGCTTTTTTCACCGGAGTATAACCAACAAAACTAATATTTTTGGACAGTTTCAAGCAGTTAGGTGAATTTTAAGCCTCATAAATGCTTTCACGCTAGACATTACAATTTTTCCGTTAACTCTGCGTGATTTTTAAACAAAGAGAAAAAAAATGGAAGTGCTTCGAAGACAAAAAATCACCACATTCGGAGAAAATTTTTAATCTGCTGCCAAACCGAAAATTTTTACAAAAAACTAACATCAAAGAAGAATTTTAAAAGTCAGACGATTTTATTTCCTATTCTTATTCAGAGTTACAACTGACTACAACTGTATTTATGTCGAGGACTGCATACTAAGTGCCTTGCCTCCATTATTTTATATACCGATAGATGGCAGCACCATCACCGGATCGAACAGTTAATGAGAATTTAGAACTAGTTCAGGAGCTAATAGCTACCTGGTGCTAGCACCCCCCAGCGATTTTATTTGAAACATTGCGAAAAGAAGAGTTCGGAAGCTTATTCGCAACTCCAGAGCTCGAATACGCTACCTTGCGGAGATTAACAATACTAAAGAAAAATGTAAAACATTCCATTCCACGTGTTTTCTTTGGGGTAAATTACAGGCTTCAGACAGTTTGTGATGTAATGTAATTTCAGAAGAGTAGAAAAGAAAGCTTCCCACAAACATGATGAAAAATGACTGTCATTCACTAAGCGTTAAAGCAAGTTATAAGTTACGGCATTTGTTTGTTTTACCTTTTTCATCCGCCATTAGACAGTGACTGCAGCGCCCTCTACAGTTTATTGGAGTTGCGAATAGACTTTCATTTGTATTCGGAGTTGACGCTCGGGTTTTTTGAGGAGAACCACGGAGTCTGAAAGCTAAGGTCTGAATCTCCGATTCCGCGGTGGATTTGGCGAGAAGGATGTCAGAACCTTTGAGCAGGAATTAGTAAATGGAGGGAGCAAGTCTAATCATTGCGGAAGCAAAAGCTGAGGCAACGACCCCCAAGTCACGTGACTCAGCGCCGACGAATGGTGGACATGTTTTGCGTGAAACTAGCGAAAGAAACCTGGTTTCTTCCAATGCTTTACTATAAAATCTCTCACGTGACTTGAGATCTTTGCTTCGCGAATGAAAGTCTTCGCTCCGTCCATTTTTTATCTCTTCTCAATGGTCATAACTGGGCTGTCTGCCCTGGTTCAGGGGCGATAACTTAATTCTTGTTACCTAAGCTTTTACCTTCAACTTACAAGTTGAACAGCTCCATTTCTTGCGGATTCTCGCTGGTGTGCTACATAAATTTTAGCTACCAGTTTGTTGGCACTCTCAGCTTGAATGAGAGAATATCAGCCTGCAGCTGTATTATTGACTATTCCAGACTGATGAGTCCGTAACAAGGGCGAACCTGAAGTCTCTGGATGTCATAAACGGGCCGTTGTTATTTTGAACGCATTTCTGCTTATTACCTAAACTTTTACCTTCAGTTTACGAGTTGAACCGTACCATGGCTGCAGACTCTCCCTGGTTAAATAAATTTACTTTATCTACAAGTTTGTTTGCGCTCTCAGTTTCAATGGGATGACATCTGCCTCCTGCTTGGTTACTGACAATTCCAGACTGATGAGTCCCTACCAAGGACGAAACCGCAGTCTCTGAATGCCGTAACCGGGATGTCAGTATTTTGCATGTATTTCTGCCTTTACCCTGACTTAACTACAGGGGTAACTTTAATGCTCATAGATAATACTATATTTAAATATTCTCCGAAAAGAATTCAATGGCTAGGAATTCTACCTGGAATATACCGACCTCAATTTACTTCAGCCATCAGTCTGTTGGCTCGCTCTGCTTCAAAGAGATGACATCTGCCTAGAGCACGGTTAATCACTATTCCAGACTGATGAGTCCATTGTAAGGACGCAACTGCAGTCTCTGGATGCACGTTAACAGCATCAGCAATCCCTTTTATCGCATAGTCAGCAGATTTATAAATATACTACTGGTACCCGCACGGCTCTGCCCGTAGTAGAAAATTAAAATGTCATTTGGTTCGCCTGTATATTTAAAAATAATGGATGATCAATTTCTCGCCAATTTGCTATGTTTATTGTCTCGCCCCCATGTTACGGTTCCCCGTTTTGATAATTTGGTAATCTACTCTTCCACGTTGTGTTAATTTGTTGGGTAAAATGTTCTTAAATTGGAATAGAATAAAAACAAAATGGAATTTTCGAAAAATCGCTTCGAGGTGCACACCCCTATGCTACGAACTAACTTAGTGCCAAATTTCATGAAAATCGGCTGAACGGTCTAAGCGCTATGCGCGTAACAGACAGACTTCGATTTCGATTCCGAGTCACAACTGACTACAACTGTATTTATGTCGAGGACTGCATACTAAGTGCTTTGCCTCCATTATTTTTTATACCGATAGATGGCAGCACCATCACCGGATCGAACAGTTAATGAGAATTTAGAACTAGACCAGGAGCTAAAAGCTACCTAGTGCTAGCACCCCCAGAGGTATCGTTTCACTTGGAGGACATTGAGACCACGAGCATATTTAACGTCGCCCAGTCCCCTTTAATGACGACGGTGGATCTTCGACCATCGAGGTTCGAACTCAGGACCCTCCGGCCCCGAATCCCACACTCTACCGATCGGGCTACCACGGCCCCAGACAGACTTTCAGCTTTATTATTAGTGAAGAAGGTATCTTAAAGAAATTTTTAACCGTAGAAATGCCGCCCGCCCTGTCTAGAGGTCAGATGAGTCTGACAGCGATGGGGAGTTCCCGGGTTCGAATCCCGGCTCGGGCATAGATGTACTTTCTCAATCTTTTCCTTTCTTTGTGTGAATGTGATGTTGTGCCGTGAATGGTTGCCTACCCTATGAACGGATCCTTATGGCAAGTGTGTACTGTGGATGCCGGACTTTACACCAAATTGTGGTGCAACTGGAAAAGTGAAGCAACGCACCCAAATTGCCAGCCTGGTTGGCACAAGACCACAACAACAACAACCGTAGAAATATTATGACCCTTATTAGCTATCATGAATACAAATACAAAAGTGACGACCAGCAACAGGCTCTGGGCCCAGCTAGACTGGTCCTAGTCAATTTACAATCCCCAGTGAAGATCAAATGGCCCTCTTAAAACTATCTACTCCCTTGCTTATGACCACCTATTCCGGTAAGTTGTTCCAAGGTTCCTATACCCTGCTAAAATAATAATTTTTCCTAATATCCATGTTAGCCTGAGATTTAAATGGCTTAAAACAATGACCCCTTGTCCTGTTTTCGGTGCTAAACTTCAGCCCCGTAACATCTTTCATTTTAATAAATTTAAACAACTGAATCATGTCCCCTCGGTCGCTTCTTTGCTCAAGACTGTACATTTTTTGCCTTCTAAGCCTGGAATCGTAGTCTAAATGAGAAAGTCCATTTATTAGCCTTGTAGCCCGCCTTTGAACCCTTTCCAATACATTAATATCTTTCTTAAGATAAGGAGACCAAAACTGAACAGCATACTCCAAATGAGGTCTTACCAGACTTCAATATAAGGGCAGAAGAACTTCTTTACTAAATTAATAATGTTTACTAAATTATGTATAACCTACGATGAGAGCAAAAACAGGGGCTATTATTTCCTTGTTGTAGCGAACGATGTGAAACCAGCATGACTATTTCTCAAAAGCAATTAAATTGTGAAATTAAAAAACACACACACAGCTTATATATAAAGAAAGCATGATATTGAAAAAAAAAAGTTTATTCAAATTTCCAAAAAATATTTAAAAAAGAAAGGTTTATCAAAAGTGCCAAGAACGTAGTTAATAAATGTTGGTTAAAAGTTCCAAAAATATTTAAAAAATGGAAAGTTCATAGATTCAAATGGAAAAACAAAAAAATGATTCTGATTGGGAAGTTTTCATTTTATGAAGATTCTTGTAATTATTTATGTAATTCTTCATCAATTGTGTCACCGGCCAGTGCGAACTTGGTCTCTTTGCAATAGAAGCAGAAGCCGTTAATTCTATGTTTGACTCCATATTATTACATTGGTTACATAGCAATCATGATTATGGTTTTATTTGAATGAAGGTGCTTTGTGAATAGAGTGGGTGATGGTAGTGTCTTTGGATGATGGTAATGTTGGAGTTCACGCACAGTTGAATGACTGGAATGTTCGAAATTAGAACACACAATATTATTTAGCCTATTTTTAGCAAGTGAGAAAGACATTTTCAGATTTGGAGTGGCTGTAGTTTTCATCTCTGAATTAGAATGCAACAGCTATTTCCCTTTTAGTGACGGAGAAATGCATTTTCAGTTAAAATGATTGTAACTTCAAAATCTGGAATAGACTCTAACATCTAGCATAAATTTGGGCTTTCTCAGAATGATAATGGTTGTAATTTTCATCATTCGATTGGACTGTATCTTCTATCCCTTTCTTAGTTAATGATCCAGCATATACAGAATCGGAAGGATGTCGAATATTTAGAACTTATTTGGACTTTAACATCTAGTCTCCTCTTTCTGAATGAGCAAGCCATTTTCAGAACTTGAGCAGTTGGAATTGTCAGAACTGGAATATTTATAATATCTAGTTCTTCCATAGTGAATTAGCAAGGGAATTTCAGAATTGGTATGGTTTAAGCCTTCAGCTCTCAACTAGGCGGTAACACCTAGCAAAGCATATTCAGAGTTTGAATGACTTAACTTTTCAGAACTAGATTGGATTGAACTGTAACATAATCCTTCCTTAGGAAATGATCAAAACATTTTTAGCTTTTGATTGTCAATGATTTTCAGAACTGGCTTCGTATGTGTACAGGATGGAATTTTCAGAATTGGATTGGACTGTGACACTCAGTTGCTTCTTAGTGACTGTGCGAGGTTTTTGTTTTTCAAAACTGGTTTATTGGTTGTTGATTTCAAAAATGAATTGAAAAATATTTAGCCTCTTCTCAGAGAGGGAGAGAGAAGAAAATTTTCAAAATTAGATTCGGCATTACTATCTAGCCTTTCTTAGTCAGTCAGCAAGGCGTAGAATTCCAAAAGGGTTTCTAGGCTCCTTTTGAGGAATGAGAAGCTTTCTTTATGAGATGAGAAATGAGAAGCTTTCTTATTTATATATAAACGGAGTGGCTGGAGTTTTTAATATATGTCGAATTCTTCACAGTGACTGAGCAAGGTATTTTGCAGAATTGGCGTCTCGGAAATCTTCATAACTTGATCTTTTGCATTGTGAGTTGGAAGGGCTGCCATTTTGAGAAACAGATTCTTTGTATTCATCTGGTTTGGGGCCTCTGGTCCATTTTCAGAATTGGAATTTTCAGAACTGCACTATGTGGAATTTCCTTCTTAGTAAAAGTGAGTGAGATAAGAAAAGTAGCTGATGGTGTGAGCAATTATGGCTCCCCTTGCACCAATACTACATCAAGATTTTCGCCATCGTCCATTAATCCTTCTTCAGCTCCTCCTTCCGGTCCAATAGGCTGAGATTCAATGTCCACCAGTTCATAGACCACTTCGGATCGCCGGTTGCAGAGATTATTCATGACAGTGCGGAAAACCATCAGGTGTCCAAACAAGGAGGTTTCGCTGGACATGCAGCGGCAGATGACAAATGCCAGAAAGCAGATGATTGCAAGAACCACCAAGAGGATCTTCCCCCCTGGCGACATCGAAAAGAATAGGCCCAAGAGATCCATCCTTCACAACTGTGATCCAGAGAGAAAAAAGACAGCATGAGCATGATATCAGCAGATAATGTTTGTTAACTTCTTAATTATTAGTTAAAGAAAGCAAAAGTCGGAACAGAAAAGTAACTTTGGCTTATAGACTGTCCACTCAGAATATTACTAGCTGACGTGACATGTCTCAATCATCTGTAGAGTACAAGTGGGTTTGAAGAAAAAATCTGGTTTCAATGTTTAATACAGTGAAACCTGTGTATAACGATACTGTCTATAACAATACCTGTCAATAACGATATTTTCTTTGGTCCCAGAAAAATGTCAGCATGAATAATCAAACTGTCTATAAAGATAACCTGTCTATAACAGTATTTTTTAATGTCCCAACAGTATCGTTGTAGACAGGTTTTACTGTTATGGATCTGAAGTTAGATTGCACGCTTTCTGTTGGTCTCGCTAAACGTTGACGAACGAGATAAAAGAGAGCAAGCCAATAAGTATGAGTGCCGTCAAATCTGAGATTAGTGTCATGTTCACTGAAGATCAAGATCTACCAAAAAAAAAAAAAAAAAACGCTGAAGCCGCTTTTTTTGACTGCTTTGATACGCAAAAACACACTATTGAAGGCAGAAGAGTGGTGTAAGTCACAAAACGCTGCGTTTCATATCTCGGTGAATATGGGTCGTACTAATTTCAAAACTTTTTGTGTTGGAATTATTTTTTAATGGAGATTATTTCCCTTAATATAAGTTAGGGGACCTGGGGCCCGTATAAAAAGTTAAATTTTGTATTTTTTGGGCTCATTTTTCTTTTCACTTCAAACTTTCAATATCTTAACGCTGCATCTAATTTTGAACATTTTTGCAACCGGGAGTGTACATCTTGAACAAACAGTTACGAAAATAAAGGTCTTGCAGGTTAAAACCCCTGTATACACTAGTATCGTTTATCTGTGTTTATTACTCGGATAACACACGGTTTTCGCTTATCCGCGGCAACCGTGCGAATCCGTGGATAAACGAAAGCTAACTGTATCTTTCTAACTGAATGAAGTTGACGTATTTCGCCGAAGTGCTTATACCCGTACATTAAAATTAACTTCCAAGTTTTAGAACAAGAACTAAGAGTTAAGTCAAAACTTACCTTGAAGTGAACTTGCAAAATGTTCTGTTTAACGTAAACGTGGACTTTAAAAAGTCAATGAAGTTCCCAAAAATATCAATGAAATCGCAGTGAAAGTCAGATGATGCTATAAGCTCAACAAAATTCACCAAAGTGATAAAACTAACAATGAGAATAAATGTGTTACATTTTTAACAAAGAAAAACATTGTTGAAAATCAATTAACAGCATACTTGCTGCTCTATACACTTCTACTGTTGCTCGATCGCTTTGTTGTAATTTGTTTGCTGAAAAACGGAAATTTCGGAGCTATAAAATAAGAGAAGATACAAAATTAAAATTCAGTCTTAACATTAAAAAACATTGGGATATTTCTGTGGGGTGTTATTTAACACGGGACCATGGGAGACAAGTCTTTCTTGAAACTGTGGAGGTATGTATATTTCCAAACTTTGATTTTTACACGGTAGATTTGTAAATAAACTACCGGTGTGTTGTATTTGAACATTTACACCAGTGTTGGGGGATTCAGTCAAACTTTTTACAACACTATGGCTTGAAAGAAAAAACCTTCTTGGAGAGTAGGGTCAGTTGGTTTAATTTAAAATAAATTTTCAATGCTTGACTTGAGGTTTTCACTTAGTATTGGAGAATGCATAAAGGGGGGGGGGGGGCTCTACCGGAAACATTCCGTAATGAAGCCCCCCTCCCCAAAAGGCCATTATAAGCATCTTTTATGCAAGTTAAAGAATAAACGCTGGGTAAGTTACTCACCGAAGGAAATTTTTTTAAATTGAAGTCTTAAAGTGCAATTTTTAGTTATCTTTCGTGGCATTTGTGGAAAGGCATGAGAAAAGGGGGCTCTCCTCCAGAGAAGTCTCGAAATTAATGGTACAAAAATGAAAATTTAGGCTCTCTTTGTTCTCATAAGCTCAAATATATTCAAAGGACTGCAGCATTTACAGATCGTAATGTTTTCTTAAGTTGGCATCAAGAAATGATGCAAACGATGAAGCAATGTTTAAGAAATAAAATAGTTCTGTTTCGAAGATAGGGATATAATTTCTTTCCCAATCAAAACCTAAATTTCTTTTAAAGTAAAACGAGTAAAAAAGAGTTTATTTTTTCTGAAAATATTTTTTTCTTCTCAAATAAACTCCAACACTCACAAAGTTTCGGGGAGGGGGGGAGGAGCATGCCCCCTCTAGATCCGGCTCTGTTTCGTAAGAGGGGGCAACCACCCCCTCACTTCTAAAAGAAAAGGGGCCTTGTCCCTCCACTTTTTTAAGTTCAAAATTAACCTTCGATCAGAAAATGATAAAATTGATCAATTCATGAGTTTAAAGAATGGAGAACAGGATTAATAAGTGTGGTTTATTTCTCTCAAATTATTATTTCATAAAAAGCAACCATGGTGCTTAAGTTAGACGGAAGGAGTCTTCTGTGGCCATCCATCGCCCGATTTCCGAGGTCGCGTTCCTAATTTTTAAGCGATCATTTAATCAGTAATAACGTTAAACTTCAATTCATAACAAAAAGTCAGCCATAAGCCGTAGGGACAATGCCCACCTAACCTGCCCCCCATTTTTTGGCGCACCCAGTCACCTATGTTAAGTAATGTAATCTTTACTAATAATAAAGTTGAAAGTCTCTCTGTCCGGAGGATGTCTGTGACGCGCATAGCGCCTAGACCGTTCGGCCGATTTTCATGAAATTTGGCACAAAGTTAGTTTGTAGCATGGGGGTGTGCATCTCGAAGCGATGTTTCGAAAATTCGATGTGGTTCTTTTTCTATTCCAATTTTAAGAACAAAAATATCATAAAATGGACGAGTAAATTACGAAATTATCATAACGTGGAACCGTAACATGGGCACAAGCCGATTGGCGAGATACGAAATGATCATAACGTGGAACCGTAAGATGGGTAGAAGCCAACTGGCGAGAAAATTCACCATACATTATTTGTAAATATACAGGCGAACCAAAAGGCCTTTTGATTTTTCTATTACGGTAAAAGCCGTGCGGGTATCACTAGTGTAAAATAAAGAAAGAAATATAGATGTCTATTTCTTTCCTTTCTATTCAATTTTCGTTTTCAGAGACATTTTTACACAGCATTCTTATGCTTTCTTACAGGCTTTTTAAAAATTCAGTATTACTTTCCTTTTAATTTGTGGACAAACCAAAAAAAAAAAAAACCCTAAGGAGTCAAAAAAAAAAAAAAAAAAAAAAAACCTTCAATTTGTCTTGACGCCCGAGAGGAAAATTTATTTTACCAAACTAGAAACAAAATCTAGGACGTGAAACGTAAATTCAAAGTTCTTCAAAATATATTTGCCTATTTTAGCTGGCAGTTATCAAAATTATAAGCAACAGTTTTGTTGTCACAATGCTATATGGGGGGAGGGGGAGCAACTCCAATCATTGACTTAGCAAAAGCTTGGGCAACGATCTCAAGTCACGTGACTAAGCACGACGAATGGTTTCGAGTGAAACTAGCGAAAGAAAATTGATTTCTTCTAATCAATGCTTTGCTTTAAAATATGTATAACGTGACAAGGTTGGTTTGGTTTGTTTATTGAATTGTTATGGCGCAAGAGCCCTTGAGGGCTATACTGCGCCAAACGTGACTTAGGTATCTTTCAGGGGTGATTGTGAGTTCACCAAAAAATACCTGAAAGTTTCAAAGCGAGAACGGGGGGGGGGGGGGGTAATCTTTGGCCCCTATTACTTAAGTGCACCTATGCCATAGTATTAAATAGTTCAATAGTCAGAGTCGAAATAGTGTGTGTACATTTGATTAAAATTTTAATGGGTTACAAAGTTACTTTTGAGCTCGTGTTATACAAAATTATCTTGACATTTGTCCATCTTAAGGCTCTTGCAGGTATATTTGATGAGTATTATATAATTTTTAAAAAATTTGCGGAGGTAGGGAGAAAAAAGCATAACAAAAAAAAAAAAACATAATTCCGGTATTTTCGGACATAAAAATACCGGAAATACGTCCGAAAATACCGGAAATTCGGTAAAATACCGGAACACAATCACCCCTGGTATCTTTGTTTCAGGAATGAGTCTTCATGCCTCCATTTTTCTCTCTTCACAATGCAGGGGCCAATCCAGGATATTTTTCTCGCTACCTATTTTTGTGAAAGTATTGCATCATTCTATTTTTGGGAAAGTTTTTTTTTATCAGCATTTTTTTTTTTGTGAAATTTTAGAGGTATCCTAATTTTTGTAAACGAGAAGTAGAACAAGTGAAATTTTAGTTCGAAAAGTGTAAATGTCATCTAGTATTATTTTTAACAGATTTCTTTTTTTGGGAGGGGAGGGGGAGCTAAGAACCTAAGAAGTGTGAAAAATACAATTGTAATTTCAGCTTAATAGGCTATGTACTGCGTACAATATAGGAAATGATGAGAAAAACGGTTTCCCAAAACAGATGTTGAAAAATTGCGATAATATTGCATAAATACATTTAGGCGAGAAACAGCTAAAAATTAAAAACAGCTAAAAAGTCATCCGAGAAAAGCTCGGATGACTTTTCATCCAGAAGCTCACACTTCTTTGCATTGAAAAAGATGTTCCCTGGAACACCGAAACACGTGTCTGCAATATTTTGCAATTTTTGTGCTTTATAACGTTGGATTACTGCTTTTTTGAATTTGCAGCACAAAGGTATTTATTCGTTATTCAGCTAAAAATTAGTTAAAATACTACAAAAAGGTTTCTATTTAAGCTATTGTTCATATTAAACCTGCTTAGAATTTTATTTTATGAGTAAATTTTGTTTTAAACAGAGAAACAAATTCATATTTTATAATGCTAATTTTTGTGACATTTTCGATGTTTTTGTGAAGCTACTGATTTTATTACTTGATTTTTGTGAAAGTACCGATTTCAAAACAAGATTTTTGTGAAGGTACCGAAAAACGGTAGCAAAATCAGCCTGTATTGGGCCCTGCAATGGCATGAATATCCGAGGATCGTACTGAGACATCACTTAGAACTGGTAGCCAATTACAAGAAAACAGCTCTATTAATTTAAAGTAGCGTGGTGGTTTCATTTGTTGAAAGTTTATTAGCTTTTTTTTCCCCCTCTTCATTCATCATCACTGTGCAAACCATTTTTTTTCACGTCGTATTTCCGGGACACGCAGCCCCGAAGTTTGCATTAATAAAAAAAAGAGCATATTCAGTGTCTAAAATTATTTAAAACATGGCATATAATTAAAAAGATTAAATTGTACTCATATTTAGGGAAAGGGATTTAAAATTCCAAAATTTCCGTTGAATAAACTAGTTTTTAATAAAATTCTATCATGTTTAATGAAACAATCATGTTGCTTTTACGTTCTTTATAATTGCTCTCAGTAATAAAATCAAAGAATATATTTAATAGTGATTTTTGATTAATTACACTGTTGTGACAAAAAAAAAAAAAAGTTTGACACCATTCTTGCTAATTCAAATGCAAAAGGACCTCCCGAATCGAAATATGACTACGGGCCATTCCACGGAAAATGGTAATTTTGTCCCGCACGTGACACTTCATACATTTCATAAAAAATAATAATTTAAAAGGATGATGAACAAAACTTTGTAGCATAAGAAATCACAAACGCATGTGTGACTTTATAAGCAAAAACCTTCTTCAAAAACTATTTCTTTTCTATGAAATATAGGAACCGTCATCACGTGCAGGACAAAATGACCATTTCCAATGGAATGGGCATATATGTATTTTTTTTCAATGGTTTAAATAATTATTTCTAAACTAATGAGATATATTTTCTTTACTTGGAACCATAGCTTTCAAAATCTACAATTTGTTTCGTCATTGCTGTATTAACAGAGCAAAAATATTAGCTTATTCATAAGCAAGTGACCAGAGGTTGACTTTGGATGTCCCACACAAAACACATGTAAATATATTTTATTTGAAATAACAAAATCGTTTAAGAAAGGACTCATTTTGTCAGGAGTATCTTCGCATCAAGAGTAATAAAAAAATTGCTTACCCCTGTTTCATTAAAATATTAAGAGATATGACAAAATGTTTACAAAATTTAAGCGTATTTTTGTAACGCACGTGACGGTAGAATAGCCCCCACCGTTTTTCTTTCATCACTTTTTTGGTATAGCCCCCCCCCCTTTTTTTTAGTTTTCGAACGTTCTGATTTGGGAGTATGATTTTAACTGTTAACATTCTTCTGAAGGGCTAGACAGTGCACTACTTATTCTTGGTGAGGAGTGGGGGGGGGGGGGGGGGGAAGCGATCTCAACATCATTCATTTTGAGATTACATCTAAATATAAGTGTGATTCAAGTATCAGGGTTCATACTCAATTTGGATAAAAAAAATTCCATGACTTTTCCAAGACTTTTTCATGACTTCATAAAAATTTTCATGACCTTATTACACGAAGAGAATAGCACCATTTAATGTCAAACTTGCCAATTTTCGGAAATAGGCTTTAGAAAAACTTTTACGTGAATGCCACTACCTTATTGGAGCACTTACTTGTGAATGAAAAAATATGAGTGCACATTGCAGAAACTAATAAATTATTCTTGTTTGTATTTAGCATATAAATGCAAGTAGATTAAAAATATAGTGAAATGTAATACACTGATGTTTAAATGCCTAATAAATATTTAATAAATAAGGCAGAATAGTAATAATGGGACAAAAATTGAATGAGTAATAATTATTATTACTAAGTTTCCAATAATGAATTCACTTCATAAAAATATTGCCCTTTGGTGTCAATAGTGCACAAATCACCCATGTAACTTGACCGTATACCTGTTCATTAAAGTAAAGCCACCTTTTTCAGTAAATTCATTTTTCTTAACCAGATATTTCAGCTGGCCACAATAATCAGTTTTGTGAGCTGTATATTGGGCATCAATAATTCCCCTATTTTCATGTTCTATTGCCTGACTAAAGTCTTCAATTTCTAAAGCCTTCAACATGTTGAGATAAACTCTGATGAAATTATTAATGAATTTTTACAAGTAGTTGAAAGAAACGAACCTTGTTCAAATTTAATTGCACTTTTTGAGGGGGCGTGGCAAAATCAAGAACGTGCATGTCTACTACTACAGAATATAAAATATAAGAAGTGCTGAAAATGATGGAGAATTCAAAACTAGTGATGCCTCAGTATAGGGCCGTATCCAAGGGGAGGGTTTTAGGGGTTAAACCCCTCCCATTGGAGAAAAAATTAATAAGCCAAATTAAGAAAATGTGTATTTGGTTTTTATTAACACAAATGTAAAAGTTAGTGTGCAGTGATATTGAAAAAATAAATAAATAAACTTTAAATCTGAAGTTATATGCAATTTACAACTGTGAGAGCTTTATCAATTAGAATAATACTTTGGAAAAACTATGGAGGATGAACCATAGAATGATTTGTCAATACCAAGCATTATGAACTTGGTACATGTTGCAGCAATGAAGATACGTTGATTGTGTTTGGTAATGCAATTTGCATCTGCAATAAGCTTTTTCTTGTCTAGTATATTAAGCATTACTTCAGAATATGAAGCCTGATATACATGCTGCATTATAAAAGAACTTGTGAAAAGCTTTTTAAACATTTTTATTGCATATACTGCATAGTAAACAAATTTGAATCGCAAGAAACAAACAAGGCTTTTTTTTAAGTTTGAATATAAAAAGGCTGTAAAATGATGGAGTACTGCTGTCACTTTCTCAGCCAGAATTATCCTTCAAGTACGGGAAGGGGGGGGGGGGGGAGCAGTCTTTACACGTGTATAAATGTCATACTGGGATCGGCAATTTAACGTATAACTAAAGTTTGTAAGGGATTGAACTCCCTGCCCCCCAGTTAAGGATGTACTAGTTTTAAAACCCCTCCCTATATGAAAATCTGGACACGGGCCTGCAGTAGTAAAATCACATTATGAAAATAGGTGAGTGGCTGTTACAGAAGCGGATGAAATTGGACTCCAAAATTCGGATTTGTTTTTGAGATCGTTCAATTTACATGCAATATTACTAAATCACTCAATATTTCTAGCGCTCTTTTAGCTATTGTTACTTTTTAACTGCCCAAGACATTTTTCCATGACTAGAAATAAATTTCCATGACTTTTAATGAAAATATTAATTTTCCATGACTTTTCCAGGTCTGAAATTTGTTTATTTTTTTTCCATGACTTTCCAGGATTTCCATGACCCGTACGAACCCTGAAGTATCCTTCCTCAAGCCACACTCCCCGATTGGAATAAAACTTTACACTGTATAAAAATATTGGACCCATGCTTCTTTTGATATTTTTTATCAGCAATAAGCACTTTTAACGGGGTGAAATTTACCCCTAAAATACTGGACAATTAGGGTATTAGAAGTGCATTATATTCTTTTATTTTAAAATTAAACTACAAAAATTCAAGTAATGATTGAAAATTAAAAAAAAAAAAAAAACTGAAGTTGATGTGTTTCAGGACTTTTCAAGCAAGCAACACTATTGATAGGGGTAAAGCATCCTTTGCAATTTTACCCCGTTGCAGGGCTAATTAATTGCCTAACACAAAACTCAAATGTATTCAAAACCTTTGTAATTATAAAATTTTTTGATGTAAACATTTGATTAACAGTGGTTTAGATTAAAATATTTTAAATTGAATATAGGTGATGATTTTAAACATCTCTTATCCATTGAAAGTTAGCTAGAAAATAATTGAAGAAAGATTTGTAACACATTAAGTTATTTTCTATGAAATCAAATCTAATACTAGATGTAGATTCATACAAGATTTAAATAATATCTCCCGGAGTTCCATGAAAACTTTCTCTAAACTATTTAAAACAGCAGAGAAAATTAAAAACAACAAATGAATATTGAGTCCTTGTGGCAAAAATACCGTTTTGAATTGGATGTTTTTTTTCCAAAATCATTAAAGAATGACAAAAAGTCAGTCTGCTAAACTTGAAACTTATTTTTAAAATGTCTGCTTTTAAACTTTTATTAAAAAATCATGTTTTATTTCTTAACTCATTTTTTAGCAAGTTTTTATGGGATATTCAACTTTGTATTTTGGCTTAAAAAAGGGGGTGCAACTCGCATAATTTAAAAATTATGTTAAATAAAATTAGGTGACAAATATTTTATTCAAGTATCCAGATTAAAATAAAGATCCAGGCCAAATAAAATAATAGTTAAAATAAAAAAAAAACACACACACGGAAGTTATTAAAAAAGTAGAAATATGGGTCATTCCGACGAAAATGGCACGTTTCATGTCTGGCACTTTTGGATATTTTACAGAAAATTTGATATTAATATGAATTAATCATATTTTTTTCTTTATTCTTCATGCAATTTTGTATCATGAGGTATCTTTTGTTTTTAATATTTTGATTTAGGATTAAAAAAAAAATTATGTTAGTGAAAAAGGCAAAATCTTGATGTCCCAGCTTTAAAACAGTGACAGTTAAAGAGAGATTTAAGTAATTGCTTAGATGCAATAAAAAAAAATATTCCAATTATATTGCAACACCTTTATTGTAACAATTTAAGCAATATTTTTTTTTAGAAAAATATTTTTTTAATGAAAATGCAGGGAATTTACCATTGTCCCTACAGTTTACAAATTTTGAAATCTCCACTCTGTTAGTCATTAAAGAATAAAAAAAATTTTTACAAAAAAATTAGCAATACTTTTGAGATGACCAGATGGTAAAAACTCCATGTTTTGCCAACCCTAGTGGATTGAACAATCAAAAACCAAGGAAAGACTCATTTCTTTGTCTCTGATAGTAAATTTGAGTAATAAAATGTCCACTATGTTACATTAATTTTACTAATTAAAATTAAAAACTAGTATGTTGTGGCCATCACGAAACTTTCTTCTATATTTTTCTTTTTTTTTTCTGATCCCTCCCCATGCTTGACGAGGAAGCAATATTCCCAACGAAAACAAAATTACACATGAAAAAACTTGACGACCATCCCAATGTCTGAATTATTGCAAAAGCAAAGCAAAGAGCGAAAATTGAAAGTTACTTTAAAAGCCTTGCTTGAATTAATTACAAATATTTTATTTGTTAACAAACATAAGATGGCAACAGTTAAAAATTTTAAATCATTGAGATAATATTCCCGATCATTTCCATGCAATTAAAATCACGAGAAATACGCAGACGACAATCTATTACGATTTATCTTTCTTATTGTTGCATTAATAAAACTATTTTTATTCGCAAAAAAAAAAAAAAAATCAACACCTCTTGGAGCGATTGGCGTCAAAATTGAACCAAAGCCTGTTTACGTATGGATTCACATATATTCCAAATTTCAACCAGAACGTAGCATTACTTCTTGAGATAGGGCACTCACAATGGAAAAAAAGAACGGGTGATTGCGCTACCCCCCTTTTTAGCTGTTGACACCAAAATAAAATCAGCTCTTATACCCACTAAGGGCTATTCGCCGATAAATTTTTCTTTCATTCTGTTCATTATTTCTTGAGATACAGCAGTCACAATTGACGACAAAAAACGTTCTATAGCTCAACCCCCGTTTGAGTTATTGACACCATAATTGAATCAGCACTGGTTCCTGTTACTGGCAACATATGGACCAAATTTTGTTTGATTCCGCCAGTTACTTCCTGAAGAATAGCAATCACGCGTAACTCAAAAAACGTCCCATTGCGCCACCCCCCTTGGAGGAATTCGCGCCAAAAACCAATGGGCACAAGTTCACATAGGGGCACATATGTGTACCAAGTTTCGTTCGATTTCATGCGGTAGTTTTTGCTGTAGAGCGGCCACAAAAAATTGGTCACACACAGACGTGACACACATACACACACACAGACATTTTCCAAAAATAGTCGAAATAGACTCAGCACACCTCAAAACGTTCGAATCCGTCAAAATTCGAAATTCGAAAATTTGCACGAATCCAATACTTTCTTCTATATATTAGATATAGAAGAAAGTAAAAATCTAAATTACAAATAAAGTAGCACTTTTAGAGTTACTCTTTGCTTTTGTATCACGATTTTAACTGTTACTTTATGTTTAGGTTTAGAAAAAAATGTTAACTACTTTTTTGTTCACTCTGTTACACTGTGTAACAGAATGCACTATATTTATGGAAATAGTAAACAAGTCAGATATGCTATTGATGTTTTTCAAAATGCTTAGCTTAACAAATTTATAGAAAAATTGAATTAAATACAAAATTTTAAAAAATGAAACACTGTCTATCTATTTTCTCTGCTTAAACATTGAGATTACTTCTGTCTTCAATAATAGTGTCCACTCTGTTACAGGTACATCCACTCTGTTACAGGTATATTTTAACTGATTTGATTGTAATTTTTTTTTTAAAAATATTTAATTTAAATGTTAATTTGCATAGAACTACACATTCCAACATTAATCTTTTTTTCAAGTTTGTTTCATATAATAATCTAACTTTTGCAAATGATTTTTTAAAATTTTGTATCTTTGAGTAAGATAATTAGCAATAAAACTTAAATGTGCCTTTTACAATGACATTTTTAGCATTTGTATGAAAGATATGTTCCATTTGTTTATATTAAACAAAAAAATTTTTTTTTTAAATAATTGAAAATTTTGAATTTGTTGTTTTTAAATGTGTAACAGAGTGGACAAAATCTTTCATTTCTGACAAAAGAACTAAGAAAATTGGATATTAATACCAAGTTGAGCTAATTAATTTTTATAGTTCAGATAAATGAAACCTTTTTGTCATTATTTGACATTAATTTTAGTTGAATTAGATGACTTTGAAAAAAAAAATGCTTTGAAAACTGAAATGTACCATGTTCACCGGAATGACCCATATACGTAAAGTGGGAGTGGCCTACACAAGTAAGTAGACACGTTTCATTCACATACTAAGAAAACATTTTTATTAGGAACTTAAATGATTACACAATATATTCGCTATGTGTGAGCGGAAGCACATACAAAAATTGGACATTGTTTCATAAATGAAACTGCACTCGTGCAGAATACAAAAGATAAAGTACATTATGTACATCTCTCCAAAAGTCTTATTTACAAGTTCCGAAAAGGGGGCAGGGGTGATTGCGAGTTCATCGAAAAATACCTGAAAGTTTCAAAGCAAGTGGCCCTTACTACTTAAGTGCACCTTTGCCATAGTATTAAATAGTTCTGAGTCAAAATATTGTGTGTACATTTGGTTAAATTTTTAATGGGTTACAAAGTTACTTTTGAGCTGGTGTTATACAAATTATCTTGACATTTGTCCATCTTAAGGGATAAGTGTCCATCTTAAGGCTCTTGCAGGTATATTTGATGAGTATTATATTATTTAAAATGAATGCGGAGGTAGGGAGATAAAAGCATAACAAAAAAAAACACATAATTCCGGTATTTTCGGACATAAAAATACCAGAAATACTTCCGAAAATACCGGAAATTCGGTAAAATACCAGAACACATCGAGGTGCATCGGCTGCATCGTAGTCCCGATTCACCATTGAGACTCCGACACTTTCCAAAATTTCATCTTCATTAAATCTGAACGACTCCCACGGCAACTCATAAATGTCGTACTTTTCAAAAATATATACACAAAGGACTCATTTTTTGAGGCGGATCGTGAAATTTCCATGAAGAACGCAAATTAAGATAAGATAGGAGGAAACTAAATTTTTAAGAAGACTTGTGGAATTTACAGAAAAATACATGTAATTGCTGCACTGATTTTTTTTTTTTAATTATTATTATTGATACGTAAGCGTAGAATCAGAGCACATCGGTGCTCTCCGGGATGCATTCACTTTCTACCTTTGGTTGATTGGAATGTCTTGATTCCAGTATTTGATGGAGAATTTTCATTTAATTAAGGAACTTTTAATATTGACCAGAGATTCATTCTTTATAAATAATTTTAAAAAAAATAATTAGCACGAAAAATCCTCTCAAAGTCGTTCGTCGAACCCACTCTGAATGCTCCATCAAGATGCTCGATCCCGTAAATTGAGTCATGAGCAAACAATAAGAATGCTGAAATATAAAATAAATTTTAAAAAAAGAGGAGCTATCATGGTAGCTATGTCAATGTTATTTTTCTATTTTTGTCCCGTCAGAAGCAAACGGGTCTCGAGCAAATAACGGAAAATGACCATTTATCTTCTTTAAATCTAAATGCTTCAAATATCCTCTTCATAATGTTGCAACTTTCAATTCAAACTATATACATCTACATCTTCGTTTTCCTGAGAGAGGTCGTTGATTTTTCGTGCCGGTCTACAGGAGGAAACAAAATTGTTTTTTTCGAGGAGACTCCGTGAATTTTTCGACCGTCATTCATGAGTCTGCCAAAGAAATTCAACAAAAAAAAAAAAAAAAAAAAAAAAAAAAAAGAATTTCATCAAAGGGCTTCACTGAATTATTTTCCCCACAGGGTTGCCACTCCATTCTGGGAAAAAAATTACCTGAGTTTTCCCTATATGGGTATGCAGTCTAACAAATGAGCAAATACTGATATTTGAAAAAAAAAAAAAAAAATGCATGTGAAATGAAAAATACATAATGTTTGCTTTTATGATAGACATTTTAATATACAACTAAACAAGAAAAAAACCCCTTTAAAAAACCAATTTTTTATTATATTTTATTTATGAATTTTATTATAGTAATACTTTTGGTAGTTTATATGTGTGGACACTTATTTTTGCAACTTCAATTTAAAAAATAAATAAATTCCCTGTACTTTCCAGGTTTTTGAAGAAATCTTCAAAAGTCCCTGGATTTTCCTTCATTTTTTTTGTTGTTGATTTTTGAATTCCCTGCATTTTCCCTGTTTGTTCAGGTTTCCCTGTGGCGTGGCAACCCTCTCCCGAGACATTCACGCCGACAGCCCGAGCTCTCCTCTAGAGTCATAGAAAATATCACTTCTCGTCCACCACATCCTCCATCTGTCGTGGTGGCCGCCCCCTTTTCCTCCTTCTCCCCCGGAGGGGAGTTTTTCCCGATTCTCGACCGCCTCCTCTTCCTACTTCTCCCCATTCGCGGTCGCTTCCTCCTCCTTCTCCCTCGGAGGAGAGTCCTTTCTCGCCCGTTTCGCTCGGTCCTCTCCGTTTCTGTCGGACTTCACTCCGCCGTCACCGTTCCTGTCGGACTTCACTCCACCGTCTCCGTTTCTGTCGGACTTCACTCCGCCGTCACCGTTCCTGTCGGACTTCACTCCACCGTCTCCGTTCCCGTCGGACTTCACTCCACCGTCTCCGTTCCCGTCGGACTTCACTCCGCCGTCTCCGTTCCCGTCGGACTTCACTCCGCCGTCTCCGTTCGGCTCGGACTTCGCCTCTTCCGCCTCCCGCTTGACCCTGGGCGCCTCGGCCTCCCCGCCCCTGGAGGGCCTGGCCCTCTTGCCCAGGGCGCCTTCGGCCACCCCCAGGGTGGTCTGCAGGCCGTCCCGGATGGCGCCCAGGGCACGCTGGCACCTCTCCGCCTCCTGCCTGGCCCTCTTCAGCTCGTCCTCCGCGGCCCTCAGCCTCTGCCTCCGGTCCTCCAGGTCGGCCGCCAGCTTCTGCTGCTGCCTCTCTCTGGCGGACACCTCTTCCTGCAGGCGCTCTGAAAAGGATTTTTTTTTTTTAAATTAAGAAAAGTCACACCTGCTTTCTTTTACTGTTTAAATCATCCTAATAATATAAAAATAGAGTTTTTTAAACCCCTTAACAATCCAATCATTTTCAAGAAAACGGTCATAAAAGTGTGTATTTTTTTTATTTAAGAAAATTATATAAAAGTAAGTGTATGTACAACATGTGCATTCAATTTTTCATTTTGAATATTTTTTAGATTGAAATTTTAAAAAAAATTTAAAATTTTATGAAAAGTCAACAAGCAAGCAGCGAAAATTTAAGAAATACGTCTTTTAAACATTAAAAAAGAATTTTATTAATCTTTTCTTTAATATAAGTAAAGATAAGTAAATTTTTCTTGCGTGGTAAATTTCAAAGCTCGAGATACGGAGGCCGACGTCACAATCTGGTAAGTTAGTACCAAATTTCCTTTCTTCATCTCTGCAATTATTTAAAATGGACTGGTGCTGCCATCTAGTGTATAAAGAGAGAAATGAAATGTATTCCGGGCAAAATAAATGAATTGGTTTTAATAGTTTCGTTGCGTTAATATTGACCACCCCAGCAGGGCATAGACACGGGAGAGAGCGGGAAGGGGTTAAGAGTAAAAACATTTTGACCATGGACTAATAATAAGAGTAGACCGAGCTACGGCAACCCTTTTGCTGCTCATAAACCAAACCATGTGACTGGTGTTTATCCTAGCAACAGCGGGCGTTGATGGTAGCAGACGATCAACGCGAGCCAGAAATAAAATAAATAGAATGGATGGAACACGGAAGAATGATCTTTTATGGAGTCCGATTTGTAAATTTGTTATTCTAAGTTGTAAATATTTTGTTAATATAGTGATAGATAGTATTGTGCAGTTTCTTTATTCAATTTCAATAACTCTCTAAGCAATTAAAGATGCAAGCGTCCATAAAGAATCGGCAAACGGTAAGATTTTTACCTACAATTTCAATTTAAGATACAGATTAGTACATTTTTGGGTTAACGAAAAACGTTTATGCCAACGCTGACGTAGCAGTACCGAATGAAATAAAAGTTACTGAAAACTGTGATCAAAAATTAATTACTAATGTCAAAACAATGCATAACTAAAAGAAAAACAGTTCAATCTCTGCGCCTGGAAAAAAAAATTATAATAAAAACGCATTACGTCTCAAAATACATGTCGAGTGCCAAACTATAGATAATCCTGCCATCTAGCAACCATGCTGCCAAAGTTTTCGCCGAGCCTCCCACCAGTCACATGATGTATCCATGAACCAATATTTTCATCAGCGAGTCTGGAAAAGCTATGTCTGCTCTTATTATTAGTCTATGTTTTAGACAATACCGTCGCCCCAGAGCAACAGTAAGGTATCTTCATGCATGGCCCCACTTAATTTTATAGGCCGTGACATTCGCTGATGCATGAGCTGCAATCGGTTTAACACAGAAAAGTCACAAATTGTCAAGGCCCGAGCGGCAGCGCCATCTTGTGGGACCATGCTTCGTGTTACTTCTGGGATTACTGTTTGACCATGGATTGTATGTAATTTGGCAATCCGCCAAGTAGAGACGATTCCATCCGAATGAATCTAGCAGGGGAGAAGGGAAAAGAGAGATGGGGTTCTGATTTACGCGTTTTGTAATGTCACTAGTTTATTCATTTATTGCATTCTCAAAAATAAAATAAGGGGAAACAAAAATAATTACCATGGAAACAACAACAAAAAAATAAAATATTTTCATTTCGTTCACGAACGTAAAAACCAAATGGTAAGCTCAAAACTTTGTTGTGAATAAATAAATCAATTCATTTTTGCCGTGAGAATATGGATCGAATATACTTTAGATTTAAAAAATGCTGCTGTGAGTAAATTTTCATTTTTACAAATCTAAGGCTAAATAGTAGAGGCAAAAGTGCCCATCTGAAACAAATCAACTAACACCCCTATAAACTAATAGGTACGTCCATTTCTGCCTATAAACCAGATATTATCCTTTCCATGTAATCGATGGCCAGACAGTAGATACCTTACTGTTGCTGTGAGGCAACAATATGTAACTACAGTCAAACCTCAATACATCAAAGTAGCAAATTGTGGGGGGGAGGGGGGGGGGGGAAATCGATGTAAAGAAATTTCGATACATAGAAACAATCTAAGTTAATCATAAAAATCTTGTAAAACATTGTAATTATATCAATTTTTCATGTGAAACCCAATTTCTAATTCATACGAGCACCCGATTAAATGAAAGTTAATAATTAAAAAATTAACATTCACTGTGAGCACTGCATAGTTTTATGCCATTTCATGTTTTTGAGTGAACGTTGTAAGTTTCAGTACTTTTATTACGATTTTCCGATTTCTCGTGACGGCACACACTCCCTTGCGCAAATACGAAATTTACCAGAAATGACATTTTTGCGCACTTGTACATCTTCAGTCTTTATTCCGATAAGTAGCAGAGTTTGTGCACACAGTGCCATTGCCTGGTGTAGTTAGAGACTGAGAGATAACTAGCATATTAAGGTAAAATATATTTACTCTTATACTCAAGAATTAACGTAAAATAAAAGTATTTACAGAACATGTTAAACACACAAAATCAACACATAGAATCACTCACTCGTGGATACAGTCGACTGTTTAAATACCTTCTTAAGCTACGGAAATTTGCATACGGTTAAGCAAATAAAACAGTTAATACATTACGACAGAATAAAATTAAAATTCCAACAGTCTTCAGCAATTCAACTCAATCTGCAACATTGGGGGGATTTTCGTTTCGACGATGGTCATCGTGAGAAAAGTAAAAAAATCAATCTACATAACTGGAATGATTTTCACTGAAGCTAAGAAAACTAGGAATGATAATCAACAGACAAAGGGGATAACTTGAAACTGATTTTAATACATTACTGGTTGCAACTAAGATTTGAAATAAACTTATGGGAATTTAAGAACTCCAGAATGGCCTATCTACGCACCCCTCTACCCCAGATTCCTTATGAGTTTCGTAGCAACCTATAGTGAACATCATTTTCTCCCCTAACCTTCATTTTTCATGAGACAAACAGTCTAAATTGGAAAAAAAAAATCTACGAATGTCTCGAAATTTGTTTTTCGATGTACAGTAAAACCTGTCTGCAACGATACTGCTGGGACCTAAAAAAATATTGTTATAGACAGGTTATTGTTATAGACAGTATCATTATACACAGGTTTCACTGTATAGAGGTTTTTTCGATAGATTGAAACAATTTTTCTGTAATGGACAAGGAAATTTGCTGGGGTTTTGACACATAAAAAGTTCTGATACATGGAAGTTTGATATATGGAGGTTCGACCGTATTTTTAAAGTTTTGGAAGAATTTTTATGGATTTGCAGCAGGTTATTTGGAAGGCTGAAATGAAAAAAAAAAAAGTGCCCCGAACCAGTGAAAGGGCCCCTTGACCAGGGAACAAATACAGCATGATCTTCATGGTGCCATTAAGGGTTAGAGAGGTCAAAAAATCCACTTTTTTTTAAATGTTAGTAAAACTATTCAAGGATATGTTGCTAAACTGTCAGTGAAAAACTCTAATTAGTTCCAATGCTATGAGCACTTAAAGTGACTGTGGAGATTCAAAAATGTTCACAGCATTTTTTTTTCAAACTCGTTTTTCTGGAAACCACTTTTTTTCAACTGGTGTGCATTCTATAGTTTTGGACCCATCGTTCTAAAATTTTATGCAATCGTATTCTACATGAACCTTACTCTTGGATGATATTATTAATAAAATATTTTTTTTTAATGCAGGAAGTGTGAAAATAATTGTAGAAAAACATAATCAAGCACCTCAAAAACGTTCAATTTTCAACTTTTTTGATCACAATTAGGTTCACATTCTAGGAAAAGATGTTGTTAACGAGAAATAAAAAGTGTAAAGATTACGGGCAAAAATTGTGGCTTCGGTAATGCACACCAGCAGCGAGCTCTGATGGACAGCAGCTTCTAACTCCACTAATTTTGGTGGAAGTGACTCGAAAAAAAGACAAGGTGTACTTCAAAAGATGACTAAAATATGCCCCAAATTAAAAAAAAATTCTGAATTTTCTTTCCTGTTAAAAAAAAGAATATCACATAAAACACTAAAATTTCGGCCTCCTAAACTGGGGTTTCCCCTTAGCAGGGTATTAACAAAATTGCAAAAGTGAAATTTTGAGACCTTTTTGTGATTTTTCAGAACAAACAAAAAAGGGTCTACATCCACAGAAAAATTTGCCTCTTAAGACAGCTTCTTTAGGTAGAGTCAGGGCTGGATTGAGGGGAGAGCAGGCGGGGCTGTTGCCCCGGGGCCTCCACAACAAAGGGGCCCCCACAATAAAATTTTTACAAAATATCCTAACTTTCACGGGTCAGCAAATTTTATGTTTTCTCTCCCCTATAAATTATAATAATAATGTAAAAAAATATACAGCAGTAGCTTCAGGATGTATTTACTATTAAAGTGCTGATCGAAAATATCGGATATACAGGGTGTCCCAAAAGGTCGTTTACAAACTTAACATGCTGGTCTGTCATATCATGATGAACAAGATTTACATAGGAACATGTGTTCCCAAACGCAATGTTGGCGCACTCCATGCACACAAAGTCAGACACTAACGGATGCACAACATGTCGCATATCTATTACACAAAGATAGTTTAGCACAATATTTTAATTTTTAAGGAAAGCTTAAAGTAGTTAATAAAATTTCCGTCCCGTCAGCTCTCATAATCACGTTACAACGACAACGCAGCGATCGGTGAAATCTTGTCCGAATGGATCGTTATTACGACGGTCGGTACTTTGTCGTTGCGACGCGTGTATGTCAGCTAAAGGCAGCAAATTTCAACAACAGCTATAAGCCTTAATTGAAAACTAAAATGTTGCGTAACATCGTCTTTGTGTAATAAATATGCGACATGTTGTGCATCCTTTAGTGTCTGACTTTATGTGTATGTAGTGTGCCAGCATTGTATTTTTGAACGTATGTTACTATGTAAATCTTGTTCATCATGATATGACAGACCAGCATGTTAAGTTTGTAAACGACCTTTTGGGACACCCTGTATACATATACATCAAAATATTCGGATATATATCAAAGTATCGGATATTTTCGAAAATATGATGATCTTTTTGAACACTGATTAGGGGCCTCCACACTTCCAAATCCGGCCCCGGGTAGAGTAGTATCGTTTTGTTACGCATGAAAACGATGATCACTCTGCAATGTAAACAGACAAAATGCATAAAGAAAACAGCGACTTGAACGTAAATTTTGATAGACATCGGTAAACGATATTTAACCGCGTTCTCATTCCTAAAGTAAAGTAATACAAAATTTACTTTATTCAAATTAGATTAACTTCTCAACTCTTTCGACACGTGTAAAGTTTCAGTTTTAGGCCCCAAAGCAGAATACTACTAAATTTGCGACGTTTGTCGCAGAACATATGCCTGAGCAGCAGAACAATTCTGTTCAAATGTGAAAGGAAAATCGACAAATTTTCTGCAGAAATTCTGCAAATTTCATTGAAAATCTGCAGAAACCGCGGTGCCGAAAATCTGCAAAAATTACGGTGCAGAGAATCTATAGAAACTGAACTTGTTAAAATTAAAAGAAAATCTAAAATTATCTCAAATTACGATAATTTGGCGGAAAGCTCGCTATGTTGAATTTGATTAATCCTTTGGGGACTTTCCCAATCGATCTTCATTATTACAATTTCCGCCATACACTTATGTTTTGGAAACATGGCAACATTGAAACACGTCCACCGCCGGAAATTGCGTGTCTTGTTTGAGATTTCAATCCTTTTGCATCCAAAAAATATTTCAATTGTTTTGAAGTGTTTTATTATATGCAACCCAACCTCGACTCATTCTATTTATTATTTCAGTAATTTCTTTATTTAGTAACATTATTTTAATTGCTCCTTCATGCCATGTAAAATTAACCAAAAAAAATGTGGTTTGACACCTAGGTTCGAATTTTTATAACATTTTGTATCTTTGCTCTTTCTATGCATTTTGGAAAGCACATAAACTATTTTCGTAAAATCTCAATCAGTTTAGGTTTGACACCTTGTTAAAGTTTTTTTGATTTTATAGTTTTCATGATCAACTAATTTTCCAAATTCTGTGCTCTTTTATTAGTCATTTGGTTGAAAGCTGTGATGTTTCCGAAAATATTTCATTTCCACAGAAATAAATAACAACAGTCCAGTTTAAAAAAAAAAAACAACAACTCCTATATGAAACGATTTTGATTTTTGCCACCCAATTTGTGGAAAATGTCACGTTTTTTCGCGTACAATGCTTGAAATACTTGCAGAACAATTTTGGTCAAATGATTTTACGTTGCAGAACATCGTAAAGTATTCTGCTTTAGGGGTTTTAGGTTGGCATCCTTTGATGCCCAATCATATGCAAATGAGGCGAGTATAAATAGTGAACGATTCCAATCCTTCTCTCTCTCTCTTTCTTTTGTGTTCGTCAGCCTCTCATGTGTTAGGTCCGGTAGGTGTCGGGGAGTTGTGAACTCCACCTCCACTAATGGCCAGGTTTATTCTTATTAACTTATTTTGTTAGTTTATTTTAGTTTCTATGGACCAATAAATTCTTGGTAAGATTTTAAACAAGTTTCCAATGTTCATTTCTTCACATTAACATTTGATTCTGTATCTTCCACTGAGTGGTATTATCTCTGCTTGTATAAGCAAGTAATATTCAGGGGTGATTGTGAGTTCATCAAAAAATACCTGAAAGTTTTAAAGCGAGAACGGGGGGGGGGGGGGAATCTTTGGCCCCTATTACTTAAGTGCACCTTTGCCATAGTATTAAATAGTTCTGAGTCAAAATATTGTGTGTACATTTGGTTAAATTTTTACTGGGTTACAAAGTTACTTTTGAACTGGTGTTATACAAATTATCTTGACATTTGTCCATCTTAAGGTACTTGCAGGTATATTTGATGAGTATTATATAATTTTAAAAAAAATGTGGAGGTAGGGAGATAAAAGCATAACAAAAAAAAAAACATAATTCCGGTATTTTCGGACATAAAAATACCGGAAATACGTCCGAAAATACCGGAAATTCGGTAAAATACCGGAACACAATCACCCCTGACTAATGGCCAGGGTTTATTCTTATGAACTTATTTTGTTAGTTTATTTATTTTAGTTTCTATGGACCAATAAATTTTTGGTAAGATTTCAAACAAGTTTCCAATGTTCATTTCTTCACATTAACATTTGATTCTGCATCTACCACTGAGTGGTATTATCTCTGCTCGTATAAGCAAGTAATATTGTTGACTGACTTACGAAATTTAGCCTTTCGGCTTTTCGTTTAAACATCGTAAGTTATCAAATTTGAGGTTCTATTCTCACTAGTGATGTGGATTGGGTAAATACCCAAAAACTGGGTGTTTTACAAAAAAAAAAAAAATGCAAGTGAATGTGATTTTTTTAAAAAATCTAAATATAAAATAATAAGTAAAACTGATACATATGTAGTAACAGTTTATATTTTTTATTGAAAGACTTGATGAAATTATGAAAGAAACACATCGTGAAACAAAGAATCTTTCTTTTCAATGTCATAATTGAAGAAGTATAAGCAATTCAATGATGAACTTCAGAATTTCAAAATCACAATCTATGTTAGTCATATCCAAAATGGAAAAAAAAAAAAGGAAGCATGAGGAATGTTTGGAAGAATAAACTGATAAGTTATTTAGGACTGTGATGTTATTTATTTATTTTATTGCCGTTTAACTGATAATGCAGCAAATATAGAAACAGTTTTCACATTAATAAGCAAAAAAAAATCAAAATATCGTTTTCTGTTGCCTTGCTTATTTGCATTCGCTCCCCGGTGCTTCATGATGGAGATTTATTCAAACTATTTTTAATACACGCAATTATTGATGTAGGGTGGGAAGGTAAATATTTTTTTGGGTATTCATCCGAAGAAACGGTAAATCCCCTAGTAATTGCGCATTTTGCAAAAAAAAAAAAAAAAAAGGTGGTATCAAAAGCTGATGATTTTCTTTTTAAAACATAAACCGTAAAATGAAAGATTAAAAATTTAAATATTTATGTATTATATTTTTTTAAATTAAAGGCTTAATGAAATCTTATCAAAAAAAAAAAAAAAAAAAAAAAAAACTGTCAGAAATTAGAATGAACTATTTTAATAACTTAAATAGGATGTTTGCTTTTTTTTGTAACCAGTTAAGCTTTTTATTTTTTGTAGAATGGCTTTTTATATCTGATATTTGGCTAGCAAGCATTGAGTAAGCATATCCAACACATTTAATGTGAATATCATATTAGATTGCCAAGTTGTTTCACACAATAACTCTTTAAATATGTGATCAAAATACAATTTTTGGGGCAAAAATTTATTGTTTTGTATATGGTTGGTTACATATACATAGTTGAATACATACAGAAAAGTATTTTAGTTGAATATAATTTTTTGAAATAAATACCCGGGTAAATATCCATTTTGGGTATTTACCCAGGTATATACCCTGGGTATTTACCTCTAAAAATAAATACCCGGGTATTTTACATCACTAATTCTCACCCAGTTCGGAGAGTTGCGCCCTTATCTTGTCCTCCGCATCCAGCCTCCCCTTCTCGCTCAGTTCCAGCCTGTCCACCAGCTTGCCCACGTCCACCAGGGAGCCCCGACAGGAGACCAGGGAGGACTCCTCCCCGCCCTTCGAGTTCGAACGCCTCAGCTCCGGGATGTACTTCTTGTTGCCTGGAAAAAGAAAATCGTCAAACGGTGTCCTCCCATTCATCGGTACACGCCTGGAATCCTAATTGATTCCGGACTCAGTCGGCGCAGTTCTTCATGCTTAGCACAGGATCACATGTAAGACATTTTCCACAAAAAATATAGGACAAACATTATATGAATGACTAGCTGCGTTGCCCGGCTTTGCCCGGTCTATTTTGAAAACAAAAATTGTGTCAAGTGACTTATATTCAACAATGAGGCATAAATAAAAGAAAAAAAAAATCATCATGCAAAATTTAAACTCCAAACAATGACGACAGATATTAAAATACTTTTAAGAAATTAAAATAAAATGAGAAAGATGGATTTAAAAAGCGTAACTATGGAAACACAAAATAAAATAAGTTTCAGAGTTGAAAATGAGAAAGATAGAAACAATGGATTCCAAAAGGGTTACCGTGGAAACGCAAAATAAAATGGTTGAAAACTTGAATAGAGAACAGATTTTTGAACTTCATTTAATTCGCTTGTAACTTTTTTTTCTAATGGAGATAGAGGGTTAAACTTTCGACCTTAGGTCGAGTTAGATCTGAAGTAAAAAAGGTAGCTCTTTTCAAGGGTGTCAAAACGAAAACTGTAGGACAATTCCTTCACTTTTTATTGATGGAGTTAATGAAGAAAGTATTGCCTAAATTCCAGCTAAGCCTAAACAAATTCGAGCTAAAAACGTAAATAACTCCCGCCGCAATTAAGTTAGAGCGTTGGAACGAATTGCGTAGAACGCGGAAAATTCTTCCCTTTCCAACGATATGTAATATTACTAATTGCGAGTAATTTATTACCCACATATTCGGGAATTTATGTGAAAATTGGGCCTAAATTGGAATAAAAAAAGAACTATTCATCGAATTTTTTTCGAACTGGTCTGCAAACCTTCTCAGGACTTAAAGGAACAAATTGTGAAAATTTCAGCGAAATCGGCCGGGTAGTTCTCGAGTTTTGCGAGTTCAAACACACAGACGCTTTTTGGACACTTCATTTAATACTATGTAGAGATTTTGCTATGAAAAAAGAAATAATACATGTCATATATTATTTAGTTCATTCTTATCAATGATTTTGCTGGAAAAAAATCTCAAACAAAATTATAACTTACATCTGAAATGATTTTCCTGTAGTTAAAAGAATAATTTTTGAAAAAAAAAAAAAAACAGTGTACTTTGTAGACTAAATAACTAAACAAAATTTGAACAAAGATAATTTTTTTTCTTCCTCACTCATGACCCAAGTACTAATTCAACTGTTCTTTGATTTTATATCTAAACTGATACTTTACCACTTGTATTAACTACAAACAGAGCTTGAGAAGGATTCTTCTGATGTATTTCAGTTCCTTATGCTTGAATGTTTTAGCAAGCTGCCTAAATTGTCAAAATCCAATATTGCTTATGGGTACTGAACAGTTGCAAAAATGGCAAAAAGAGGTAAAATCATCTTTTCCTTTGGCACACAATGCACCAATATTGTACCATTAATGTCCTCCTGATCCAACCATTCCAAACGAAATTTTGTTAAGCGATGCAATTTCGCCATTATAATTCCACTTATTACAAACAAAATATGTTTTAACATCAGAAGGAACTTACATTCTACGATCCCAAAATTCCACAAAAAGAAAAGACTGCAAAAAAAAGAATATTTAAACATTCCGATCAGAAAATGCACTGAACACAAATTAAACCCCACGAAATTAAAAACCATGCTGGAAAACAAAACAAACTGCTGTTGCTCAAATGTAAAATTCTAAAACCGATTTCAGACTTAGTTCTCGAAACTTCACATACTGTAGAGTGACGTCACATTGCTGTAGCCAATGAGTCAAGATACCTGTTGCAGGATTTAGTTGGTTGCATTTTTCAATTTGAAATTCGTTTGAGCACGTACTTTTAGCGAAAAATCCAATGTCAGAAAGTTCATTTTCTGTTCTTTTTAAAAGATCAGGGGCCAATCCAGGATTTTTTTCTTGCTACCTATTTTTGTGAAAGTATTGCATTATTCTATTTTTGTGAAAGGTCTTTTTTTATCAGCATTGTTTTTGTGAAATTTTAGAGGCATCCTAATTTTTGTAAAAGAGAAGTAGAGCAAGTGAAATTTTAGTTCGAAAAGGTAAATGTCACCGAGTATTATTTTTAACAGGTTTCGTTTTTTTTTTTTTTTTTTTTTTTTTGGGGGGGGGGGAAGCTAAAAACCTAAAAAGTACGAAAAATACCATAGTAATTTCAGCTTAATGGGCTATGTACTGTGTACAATATAGGACATTATGGGAAAAACGGTTTCCCAAAACAGATGTTGAAAGATTGCAATAATATTGCATGAGTACTTTGGCGAGAAACAGTTAAAAATTAGTTAAAATACTACAAAAAGGTTTCCATTTAAGCGATTGTTCATATAAACCTGCTTAGAATTTTATTTTATGAGTAAATTTTGTTTTAAACAGAGAAACAAGTTTTATATTTTAAAATGCAAATTTTTGTGAAATTTTCGATGTTTTTGTGAAGCTACTGATTTTATTACTTGATTTTTGTGAAAGTACCGATTTCAAAAAAAGATTTTTGTGAAGGTACCGAAAACGGTAGCAAAATCAGCCTGCATTGGGCCCTGAAGATATACAGGGTAAGAAACATGAATATAGGAAATATAGGACATTTTTGAAAAATATAGGAAATTCAGGATGATTTTTATGCTTTTTTGAAAATATAGGATATATAGGACTACTTCGACTCCTGTTAGTAAGATTGCATGTACTGGACATACCATAAAAAATAAAGTTTGTAGCGGGAGAAAAAGTTTTCCCCACCTGTGCCTCATGCAATTTACATCCAGCCAAGCTTGAACACATTCTTAGTTGCATAGGGTTGACAAAGAAGGAACTTTTCTAAACAAAATTTTTACCGAGTCGGGACTTTTAAAATGTTTTTGATATTCTATAATTTTAGAATTTTTTTTTGCTTTTTTTTGTGTTTTTTATAATGTATTTGGAGTTTAGGTTTTCTGTGTTTTTTAATTTTTGTAGTTGTACTTTAGCTTCTCACCGAATCCATGTCCACACTTTGTGTCTTGAACGCATGGGATAATTAAAAAAAAAAAAAAAAAAACATCAAGCACGGAAACCTGGAAAATCCTCTTTTTTTTTCGACAGTATATTATTTCGCCCTGCATTTTTTAGCAAACACAAAATTTTAAACTAAAAATGTAGAACATAGGGTGCCTGATTAAGGGTCGTGATTACTTGAGAAAATTTGTTTTCAATCAGACATATTTGCATAAAAATTTGCTTTATTTCATATTGTAAAAGTTAATTGGAGTAGTAACAAATGCAAAACGTTTTTCAACGTTTTCAAAAACTTCAATTTTATGTTTAGTTTCATTTATAAAAAAAAATCAATAAATACCTAAAAAATTCAAAACCATGTTTAAAACATTTTTTTTAAAAATTCCAATAAAAACCAAAAGAAATCTGATTTATATTAAAAAAATATTTTTTTCATTTAAAAAAGAAAAATTGTGATTTTTCAGGGTATCTGCTACAGTTCGAGTTTTGAATTCCATGACTTTCCCCGACTTTTGCCCGTAACTTTCCATGACTCATGGATGCAGTTTTTCCAGAAAAACATTAATTTTTCACAAGAATATCTAAAGGCCGCAGACGGGTTTCTATGTTAAATTTGCCCTTGCGGCCGTTTTGACTCGCACTTGGGGGATTATTTTGGTATTGAATAAAAATAATTTAGCCAAATTTTCAGCTCTTTATCTCAAACCACACTTGAGTTTTTCAAGAAAACCTGTTTTTTTTTTTTAATTTAATTTTTTTTTCATACTAAAATTCAAAATTAATGAATGGTGATTTTTTTCCTTATTCTTAGGAATAAATTACATAAAAAATTGTAATAGTCATAGTTTTCAAACGAAAAGCGAAATTTTGGTGACAGAAACATGGGCGGATTTATGGGGGGTCAGAGGGGGGAAATGCCCCCCCAGTTTCGGGAGGACTTTATGTAGTAACTACACATCTTCCAAAAATTTAAAAAAAAATCATTTTTTTTTTCGTTTTTGAATAGTTTAGAAGAGCATGGGTGGATTTATGGGGGGGGGGGGGCAAAGGGGACAATACCCCCCAGTTTTGGGAGGAGTTTATATAGTAACAACTTATCTTCCAAAATCTTATAACAAAAAAAACTCATAATTTTTTCTTTTTTGAATAGGAAATTAAAGTTTATTTTTTCTTTTAAACTTAAAATAGCCGTTTCTTACAAAGTTTGAACAATACTGTACAACTGTATAATCTACTACTCAATTTCAAAGACTGGAAAGTACAAATTATTGATAGGTTCTAAAATCCCTGAAAAGAATTGGCGCAGTATAGCCTTCAAAGATCTTGAACCAAAAACCCAATCTAACCAACCAAACCTTGAAAATAATTAGACAAGTCTTTGAAACTCCTAAGCAAAGTGTGCTTCAATTTTATTTCTTATCAAGTGTAAAAATTAAGAATTGCTCAAATGGGTAGTATGTTACTCTCTTGATACCTATTCTCTAAATCTGTGCACCATTTCTTTTAAAGTACTAACTTGCATCACAAAGCACTTTTAAAGCATAAAACTTAAAAAAAAAAAATTGCCTATTATTTCCAATTAACCCTTATAAGACTTCAAAATGCAGAATTTTATATCCATTTTAGATAATTTCCTCCGGGGGAGTAACCCCCGCGCCCCCTAAAACTGGAGATATTCTATATCCCACTTAAAAGGGAGCACTGCGTCACTCTATCAATACCAGCCCTCTCTCTTTTAAGGTCAATTTAAAAAGGACAGCATGATTACACACAGTAATGAAAACGACACATAAAAAAGTAAAGAATGGCCTTACGCATCACAGAAAACAGACAAAAACATGAGAGGGGGGAGGGCAATTAAAAATGTTGCTCCAAAAAAAAAAAAAAAAAAAAATCCTGCCCCCCCTGGAACTCAGTCCTAAATCCGCCTATGGACAGAAATAAAATTTAAATATTTTTTTCAATGTCTTTCTAAAAAGTGTCACTCACCAAATTTTGTCAGAAAATGTCTTTTATACTCATTTACACTCAGGAATTTTTTCGAATTTTTTGAAATGGTGGAACAATACGAAAAAAATTAAAATGATTATTTTTTTTCATAATTTTGCGTTTAAATATTTTTATTACCAAAAAAAAAAAAAACTGAAAATTAAATTGCAACTATCTATGCTTTGAACATACGTTTGTAAAAATCAAAACGAAATGTTAATAGCTCAGCTACTATTACAAATAAAAAACAATTAATGCAAAAGAAGCTTCAAACATAAAATAAATATTTTATTTTACAAACAAATAATGAATCAAGAACTTATTTTTTTTAAAGCTAATAGTTTTCTAAAAAAAATATGTGACTAGGAATAATTTAGTAAATTCTAAAATTATGTTTAGAATAAATAGAATAAACAAATAATCAGAAAAAGATTAAAATACTGAATTAAAATACTTAATGTCTGGTAAGTAACTTATCAGACATTACCAGATATATTACTACCAAAGTTTTAGAATAGGCTACAAATATGAGAAAATTCCAGATTTCTGAATTTCATTGAGGTCCTAAACGTCCTTAATTAATTCTTCAGACCAGTTTTATTTTCTAAAACGTTCATTAACTTAAGACAATGCTGAAAATTAATGATAATTTTAATGAGTTTCTTGAATCAACTCGGATGCAAATGACTTCAAAATTCGAGTTGAATGAGAGCGGTAAAATTATAAATATACAAGTCCCCAACTACAACAATTAGACATATAAGGAAGTTAAAAATAATGCTAATCACAAAATTATAAACATCCAAACGGCCAAGTAACATTGTGTAAGAAAATCAAGCGAGTATTATAGAAGCGGAAGCAATCGGATTTCGAAATGTGAAAAATCGGGACTGATTGGTAAAAGCGTAAGAAATGGCTAAAGATCTGTAAATTTTTACCTAATTTGCATAATTCGATAAATATGCATGCTCTAGAACCCAAAATCCATGACCAGATTTCAGTTTCTATGACTGTTTTCGATCATAGTCGAAATCCATGACTTTAAAAGATTTTCCCTGACTTTCCATACGCGGGGACACACTGGATTTTTTACGCCCTGATCTGTAGCGTAAAAGCAATCATTTTACACTTCAAACGGAAGATCACTGGATTTTTCATTTTGATAATTTTTTTTATGGGTTCTCAACCAAAAAAGTGGACAGGATAGCAACCCTGCCAGGGACACAGAAAACAGGGGTCGATCCTGGTTTTCATTTTTAGATCCAAATTTTGTATTAAAAAAAAGTGCCCATTTCTCTTCTATGTATTTTTTGTGGGGGGAAAAACCTGTCAATGAGCATGTTTAGTTATGATGAATCAAATTTGAAATCCCTTTGGCCTAAAGGACTTCACAAGGAATGACCTAAAAGCTGGAAGTATTTTTTGTTTTAATGATGTTTTTGATGTTGGACAAAATTAATGGACCTTAAAAGCAATTGAAGAACTGATTTTACAAATGAAATTTTGTGAAAGGTCTGACTCTAAAATTTGAAATTTTGTGAAGTGGCCACACAATATAGTAATTTTGTGAAAGAGCTGCAATGTGTGCCTATAAATGTGTCATGCTGGAGAACAACTAGAATTCTTCACAGTAAGAAGCACTTCATCCTCAGATAAATAATAGCCGATGATTGAGTAACCCGCGTGTTTCAACAATGAAACTCGTGCCACGGCATGATCATTTGATATGTTTTGGTAATAAGATAAACACCTTTGTGTGCTGAACAGTAAAGTAAGAAAAAACGTCAAAAAAAAAAAAAAAAAAAACACAAATTGCAGAATCTTTTTCTTACTTTAATGCTTTGGTGATGTTTAACATGCAGGGAATGGCTTTATCCCGACAAAGCTGAACTCGATCCAGTCACTTAACTGTTTTACTGGTGAGACTGTGTCATTTCAAGGGAATGAAGAATGTTCAACAATGAACGCTACCCACTGGAGTTTAGGGTTCATCCACTGGAGTTACGGTTAAAATTTAAACTATTGAAATATCACCAAACAGGCAATGGCTTCGTTCAAACATAGAAGCAGTTTTCACCCGTCATACCTTGACGGGCGACTTTCTAGTTAAAAAAGACTAGTTTCCATTAAAAAAAGGAAAATTGTCATTTTTTACACCCCTTGGTCTATAAGGTAAAAGTAATCACTTCAAACAATTAATCTGGATTTTTCATTTTGACCATTTTCTTTCTATGGGTTTTCAAAAAAAAAAAAAAAAATAGTGAACAAGATAGCAACCCTTCCAGGGGTTGATCCAGGTTTTTATTTTAGATCCATACTTTGTTAAAAAAAAATGCTAATTTCTCTTTTATGTACTTTTTATAGTAAAAAAAAACCTGTCATTGTCTTGAGCATGTTCAGCTATCACAAATCTAATCTGAAATCCTTTTGGTCTAAAGGACTTCACTGGGAATGATCTAAAAGCTAGAGGTTTTTTTGTTTTACTGATGTTTTGATGTTGGACAACATTAATTGACCTTAAAACTATTGGAACTGTTTTTACTTCCTTTTACAAAAAAGGAAGTATCGTATTTATGAAAAAAATTTCACTCAAAAATCGGCCTTAATTTCTATTTTGCTCACCCCCGAATTAATGTTGAGTTTTTTTTTTTCAACCTGACCACATGCGGGAAAAGTGCCTAAGAACGTATAAACGTTCGAAATATCCATTTTGGCATTCCCCGAGTTGATTACGACTTTTTCTCGTGACGTCCGTATGTATGTCGCATAACTCAAGAACGGTATGTCCTAGAAAGTTGAAATTTGGTACGTAGACTCCTAGTGAGGTCTAGTTGTGCACCTCCTCTTTTGGTTGCTTTCGGGTGTTTTTAAGGGGGTCTTTTGCCCCTTTTTGGAGGGAAATCATTGTTAATTTCGATGTATACTCAAGTGGTGTTATAATTTCGCGGACACTTGGCGATATATCGCCAGTCTTTTGGTCGCCAACTTGGTGACAAATTTGGGGGATTTTTTTTTTTTAATCTGGTTTCAATTTAGCCTCTGTTGGTGATATTTAGAGAGTAAACTATTGAATTACATTAAAATTTCCAATAATGGGAAAATGACATAAAAATTGGAGTAAAAGGAAGTCATGTGATGCACACATCAGCTCGTTACAAATAAATTTTGTGAAAGGTCTAATTCTAAATTTTGAATTTTTTTGCATCTATACATGTACCATGCTGGAGTACAACTAGAACTCTTCACAGCAAGAAGTGCTTCATCATAAAAGAACTAAAGATAAGAACGACTTCCCGACACGTACCCGATGCGAGAGATTCCAAGTTGATCTTGCCCGAGTCGGACTTGCCGGTCTTCTCCGAGTCCGAGGGGCCGTCCGTCAGCCTCCTGTATCGCAGGACCTCTCGCTTGCACACTTTCTGTATCAATTTCCTCACCTGCAAAAAAGGACGAAAACAATCAAATTTCGAGCAATTCATGGATGCCTGCCTCACTTGCCAAATCGATTAACTCCATAAAACAAAAACAGGGTGGCGACAGGAACTGGAAAAAAAAAGTTCCCCGACTTTTCCCTGATTGAGTTCACCAAATTTCCCCGATTTACGTTACCTATGATAATGGTTTCCTTTCTTTGCCCTACCTGAAAAGCATTTGCATATTAAATAAAATGCACTGTTTAAAACGCTTTAAGCTGTTAATTAAAAATATATTTTGAAAAGATGCTCCTTTTTTGGTAAAAATAGTTAATTAAATTATCGACAGAGAAATATTATAGGAAATCTAAAACAAATACTTTACTTTCAGGAACCAGTGAAATAAGAATTGTAAGAAATTATTAATTCATGATAAAACTAAACAATTTAAATGGAAATAATCTTAAACTGAATTTTCAAGCAGTATAATTGTTGCTGCAAGAATAACAAGTGATAGTTAAAGTATAGAAGTAATGTAGCTTGACTTACGTAAATAATACTGCCGTCTGCAGGTAAACGGCAGTATCTGCAGACATTAGTTTTAGAGATATTTGAAGAAATGTGTGGTGGATTCAGTACTAACAATAGGAAAATATCAGAATTACGACTTTTTTTCGCGTCTCTTTTTCAGCGTAAACCAAATAAGTGAGTATGTACAGTAAAGATAACGTACCATAGAATGACAAAAATGCAAAAAAAAAAAAAAAAAAAACTGCTGTTACTACCCTTTACCTGCACAGGGCAGAATAGACAAATTTATGTAAAACAAATTGAAATCTTAGGTTTTAATGAATGGATACAGCATTTAACTATTAAAAATAATAAAAATATATTTTCTTATTTACACAACTCAATTTCAAATGATTTCATTAGTTGTCGAAAAAAAAATCATAGATTACTTTAGTTAACAAACAACATTGAAATGAAAAAAACAATTAGTAATAATTTCAAGATATATATGCATATGGTTTTAAAATAAAGAGAGAGAAGTTTTTAAGTCTGAAAAAAAAAAGAAAAAAAGAAAACCCTGCGTGTAATCTTAAGTGACAGCAAATAATACCATGGCAAAAAACAAATTTGATTTTCAGTCAAAATTCAATTTTAATACAACAAATAATTGGTGGAAAATTTGAAGGGAACTAAAATACTTCATTTTGCAAAGAAAAAAAATTTTGTTTCTTCATCTGATCAATTTTCCCTGAATTTTTGTTATTTTTTCAATATTCCCTGAGTGATAAAGTTCCCTGACTTTTCCCTGATCTCCCTGAAAGAGTCGAGAAAAAAGATGAAGAAGATAGTGTTATCCCATAGGAGTGAATGGGCCATCGTGTTACATTTTCTGCCATCACATGATCAGAAATATGCTGAACGAAAACTTTACAAGGTTCATACTCAATTTCAGAAATAAAATGAAGGAGTTTTGGAGGAGTAAAATGAGATTTTGAAGGAGTACTAATGGGCTGTCATTTAATGATGTTTCATTTTTTTTTTCAACATATTTGACTGCCTTCCCCCCTTGTCACAAAGTGTCACACTTCACATAACTCCTCCTCTTGTCACATGCCATATTTTTTATCAACATATTGTTACAATAACTGTGATGTCACCCTCTCTCTTCTCCTTATCACAATTTCATGAACCCGTCTCTTCCTCAAGGCATGACATCACTTGTGGATGACCCTTTTTACAATATCATATCTGTCATTTACTAAACAATTGTTTTTTTAACACACTCACTTAATATAGTACATCAACATATGTATTTATAAATATTTAAATAATTAGACAACCTGACTTTTGCTGCTGAGAGTGTGGTGGGGGAAAAAACAATAACCATAAAACTTGAAAAAATAGCCAAACACCATTTAAGCATGTTTTACTTCACTTGTGAAACGGCGTAGTTATCTAATAATATTTTCTCCTTCAACTTTTATGACTTCCATGATCAATATGTAAATCACATCTTTATGAAACAAATACACAAATTTACATTAAAATTGCCCTTATACAATCACCCTAGTGACGAAGTTAAGTAGTCGATTGAAATATTTTAAGCTATTGTCATAGAAGAAGATTATGTAGTCTTGAACTAAGAAAGAAGGAGTTACAACCAAAATGAAGGAGTTTGAAGTGCCCTTCAAAAGAATTTCCTAAATGAAGGACCATTGGAGGAGTTTTGAAGGAGCATACGAACCCTGCTTTAATATAAATTCCCATGCTAAGCATTGATAAAGCACTATTAAAGCAGAAATGAGGATTTTTTTTTAAAAAGTGGAGTTAATCGGTTTGGCAATAGAGACATCCATATATTAACAAATGTATTTGCATTTCCTCCAATATGAGAACTGCAAAAGCTATGACCATGCACAAGCAACGAACACACTCTTTGCTCGGACAAAGGAGACAGATTTCATTAGAGAATCAACTAGTTAGTAAGTATACATTTCTTATGACAACTGCTAGTAATATTTCACAAGAAAATTTATACAGTCAACGCTCTATAGAACGACCTCCAATTACTGCAACCCTTCCACTATAGCGAGCTATGTATGAAGTCCCATTTCCTATTCCATAGATGCAATTTTATTTTAATGTCCATTAGAGCACGTTAAGTGAACCGTTCATTCCAATACAACATCCGAAACTGGGTTTAAATTTTTGTATTAACCTCGGGACTAACTATTTGAACACTAAAATTTAAACATTTTATGTTTCTAAAGGTAAAATATTTCCATTGAAAAGAATTATTTGTTGGTTTTGGGTTAAAAAAAGTGATGAATACCGCACACAAATGGTAGAAATTACAAATTATCATTATTTTTTCTTTTTTTTGAAAAACTGAAAAAAGTGGAAAGCTTCTACAATTAAAGCATAATTTTTTTTTAAAGAAAAGAAACACAACAATTTTTTTAAAAAACTTATTTTTGTAGTTTCTTGATTCTTTTAAAACGAAGCATAACTATGAGAAATCATTCGTGCATTTTATTTTAAAAAAATGACTAAATAACATGCAATACATTGTTATACTGCCGTGCTAAGAACAAAAGTGGTATCTGCACTTTTCATCAAAATTGAATTAAGGTCACCAAGTGGTTCTTTGTCACATATTTCACCTAAATACAATGTTTTATGGTCATTTATTTGTCAATGGAAAATATTTTTTTAAAAAAATCTGAAAAAGGTGCATCTGAATCAAATACATGGAGGTGCAAAACTTTAAACGGCAATTTCTCATTTTGAACTCGGCTGCAGATACAACATTTGTGCTTAGCAAGGCAGTATAGTGAATGCATGTAGATTTAGAAAAAAAAAAAAAAAAAAACAATTGCAGGTAAGCAAATGTTTCAATCAAAAAGAAAGGAAAAATAACTTAGTGCAGCAAAATAACCCAAGGAAAACTACTTTATTCGCACAAATTTGGGACTGGTCCGAGCCACTCGCTTTGGAGTTTCGATGCAGAAAAGTCAGCTAATGGATGTAGAGTCATCTGACAAAAGTCTTTTGACCGTCAAAGCCAAATATGTGCGTGTTCGTTAAATCCGCAGGCTCAATAGCCCCGTGGCTGGCCGCCAGCACTTGCCATGGGTGCCGAGTTCTTGAAGATTTCCAGAATTACCTTTAGAACTATCCCTAAATTATAGAGGTGGTATCTATTGAGCCAAAGTTGGATTCTTCCCAGTTTGGAAGCCTCACTCTGTCTAGAGCCCTTCAGCCTGAAATTCATTTGCCACAAGAAGCAAAGGCAGAGTATCTGCTACTTTCTGAGTTTTGAAATCCATGACTTTCCCTGACTTTCCATGACTTCTGCTCGTAGCTTTCCATGACTCACGTTCTTCAAATCCATGACTTTCCATGACTTACGCAAGTTACTTCATTTGACAATGACATCAAAATTGCGCATAAATATAAATAGAGACTATAAAGCAGTATAACTTTGTTTTAGGAAAATATCATTTTTATCTTAGCTATGTAAATAAATCTAAACAAAAGCAGCAAAAAATATTTAATTAAATATGTATATGAAAGACAAATGATGCAATAATTTATTGAGACAAAAAATAAGTACGAGAATTTAAGAACATTTAAAATCTAAAATAACCCATTATCTCCCCAAAGTGCAGTGTGAAATTGTAAAATACAAATTTAGCAAATGCATTCATACATTAAGCAGAAAAAAAAACTTCAAAATACTCGATTCCAGAGTCATCATTGCTAAAGATAAGTTAGTAACAGGGTTCATACTTTATTTGGATGAAAAAATTCCATGACTTTTCCAAGACTTTTTCATGATTTCATAAAAATTTTCATGACCTTGTTACATGAAGAGAATAGTACAATTTAATACCAAGCCTGCCATTTTTTTTGGAAATGAGCATCAGCAAAACTTTTACGTGAATACCACTACCTCATTGAAGCACTTACTTGTGATTAAAAATATCAGTTTTCACCAAAAAAACTAAGCCATTCTTATTTGTCTTCATCACATAAATGTAAGTAAAAATACAGTGAATGGAATATAATGGTGTTTAATGCCTAACTTTTTTTTTTTTTTGTAAACAGACAGAATGAAAATGAATGGGACAAAGGTTGAATGACTCATTAATAAGTTTCAATAAATTTGCTTCAAAAGTTTCCTTTTAGTATCAAAAATGCATTTAATCATCCATATAACTTAAAAGTATTTTGGTTCTTTAAAGTAAAGCCAGATTCTGTAGCAAATAAATGTTTCTAAGCCAGATATTTATTTTTAAAAACATTCAGTAGTGAATAAATCTTCTGATTTAAATTTACATTTTTTTTTTTGCACATATTCAAATGCATACTAATTAATAGGTTTAAAAATTCTAGAACATAGTGTTTGATTCCTGACAATGAGTTTTGTGGGCCGTATGTTGGGCACTACTGTTTTAGAATATTAGAATTCTCCTATTTCTGTATGCTATCGCCTGACTAAAGATCTTTATTTTCTAAAACCTTCAACAATTTAAGATAAACTCTGATAAGTTTAATAATAAAGCTTTTACGAGTGATGGAAACGAACTCAGATGCAATCGAATTGCATTTTTGAGTGGGCGTGGCAAAATCAACAATGTGCAAGTTCGCTACTACAGAATAAAAAATGTAAGAAGTGTTGAAAATAATAGTAAATTCAAAAGGAGTGATTTGCAAGCAATAAAATTACATTGCAAAAAAAGACGAGTGGCTGCAACAGAAGTGGATGCAATGAGATTTCAAAATTCAGATTTGTTTTTGGGATCGTTCAATTTTCCAGTTTTAATAGCTTTTATGTGCAATACTGTTAAATCACTCAAGATTTTTAATGCTCTTTTAGATACGGTTACTTTCTCTTTTCCCAGGACATTTTTCCATGACCTTAAAAAAAAATTTCCATGACTTTGAATGAAAATTTAAATTTTCCATGACTTTTCCAGGTCTGAAATTTGCTTATTTTTTTTCCATGACTTTCCAGGATTTCCATGACCCGTACGAACCCTGTAGTAACAAATCTGAATATGATCGTATAATTATTGAACTGTAATGTACAAAAGTAAGCTTACCATTAAACATTGAAACTTCAAACTGTTATTTCCCTACTGTTTGTCTACTGTTTTCTACTTTATTTCTACTGTCAGGAGATCAAGTTTGCGCACAGGCGCAGTTATGGCAAATTCGCCAGGTGTTGGAAGGATTCAAAGTTGAGTATTCATCTGATTGGTCAACACAATGTAACTCGTCAGGAAATGTTATCGACAAATCAGCTTTTCTGCGCACCGAAAAACAAAGTAGATGAATGGCGATGAAATCAATTTCGTTCTTCCGAGATTCGAAGAACAGCGATCGGTCCCGAGCGCGAAATCCATGATCAAGTCAGTTTCCATGACTTTTGGACATTTTACACTGAAATCCATGACTTTCCATGACCAATTTCGATCATGTTCGAAATCCATGACTTTCCCTGACTTTCCATATGCGCGGACACCCTGCAAAGGGGCTCGAGTCTCCCAACTGGCAAAAGACAACAAGATGTTTTACCTTCCCATTCTTATTATGAATATCAACCATAAATGGATAGGTTGCCATAAAGAACATTATTTGTTAACTCCACTGCATTTCATTTGTTCTTCTGTAAATTACTCCTGAATGGCTGCAGGAAAACTCAAGTTTTGCATCATAAAAATGCACCATTAAAAGCGTCATAATAAATTATTCCCCCAATTTTTTTGAAAAAATAACTAAGAGCTGATTCACAAAATTTAGAGTTTCCCAAATGATTTTTTTCTTTTTGAGGATGCTATTGAAATAAACAATTTGCCATTTTGGGTAAAAACAGAGAAAGAAAATTTGCTGCTAAATCTGAAATAGCTTTGCAAAAGCCATGACCAGGCATTGAGTATTTGAAAGTTGATTTGTAAAAGACACTTTACAATTTGATGTTATTACACTGATGGAGATATAAATAATATGACCAATGAGTCCGTGACACTACCTAACTACTTTAAGAAAATGCCAATTTGTCTCTAAAAATTGTCAAGATACTAGTTTTGTTTCATTGTAGTAGAGAATGTATTGTATTAGAAATATGAATTAAAAAAAATTGCAAAAGTTTTAAAATATAAGTGCATAAATCATTTTATTGTTCTTTAATCTATGATTGAAAAAATATAACTTTTGTTGAAATATCATGCAAAACTTAAATGCAAAAACCATTTAAATAAATAAGCTTTATTTATTTATTTTTTGCTTCACCTAAATATTGCACATTTAATAACATTCCTTTGAGTCATGAATGGAACCGAAATTAGTAGTTTTCCTAGTGTTGTGAATTTCCTTTCATGACTCTACCAATTGTTCCACGAGGAAGTTTTTATGTAATAGAGTTATGGGCAATTTTTAAGTAAAATAATTTTTGAATGAATACTTTGGACGGAAATATTATCAAATACTCATTAATTTAAGCTTAATTATATTTATATTTCGGCATTACAAATGTGGCAATAAATACGAATTAATTGGATTACACTCCATTAGAGTTAGCATACTTTTGGACAGTTTAAGATGCTTTTAGACTCTTTCGGTCAGTTTTACGCAGTTTTGAACAGTCCAAAACCCAACCCTGGGACTAACTAATCTGAGGAAAATGGGAGTTTTAGGGCCCCCAATGATCACTTATTTTCTTTAGGTCACTTACTTGTGCTCTGGTCAACATCAATCCAAGCATGTAGAAGATTTCTTCCAAATCTTTGTCGAGTAGATATCCGCAGTGCGTTTGGTCATAATAAACGAAGGATAATAATAAATATGGGTCATGAGTGAGCATCTGAGACTTTTTCTTTCGTCGCTTCTTGCGATCTGAAAGGCAGGAAAGTGATGAATATAGAAAATATTGCTTATAATACTGCTATAGAGAATGAAATGAGAAGATACATACATGAATTTAAAAAAGAAAAAATAATAAAGTAAGACCAAAATCATTAATTCTCTTACAGAATGTAAATAGTAAAATAAAGATAATGGTTTCTACATGAGCACTAACATAACTCAAATTTGAATGTATAAAAAATTACTCAACATTTAAATGCTTTGCAACAGAGAACAAAGATGAACAAGGGAGAATAATTTTACAAATAAATGAGTGAATAGTGATTGCTGAAAAACTAGGCATGCCTTTGCTCGATTTTTTTTTGTTAAAATTCAAAATTTTTTCTTATTTATTACTTTTCACTTTCGTTTAAAACAAACTTAACAAACTTTTAAAATATGAAATTCAAATCCAACAAATCAACATGTATTGTCTACCATAGTTATTTTTAAAGCAAAACATTATGTGAACACTTTGATGCCTTACCAGGACCCACGATAAGCATTCCACACTCTGCCAAATGCAATGAAATCATAAATTCAGCAGCCCAGGAATCCCCACCCCTCACACGCACACACAAAAAAAGGATTTCCACTAAAGCCTCAAATTATTGCAAAAAAGTGTCAGGAAATAATTATTACACTTAAGTGTATGCTGCATAGAAAATTATTACTTTGTTTTCTAATTGAAGTTTTCAAAAATAAATAAATAAATAAGATAAATGATATAAAAAAAATTGCATTCAAAATTTATTAAAATTAAATCACTGTCTAAGACTTTTCGAATTTGGTTAAAAAGTATGTTCATAATAACAGAACTGCGATACATCCATGTACTCAGGGGTGATTGTGAGTTCATCAAAAAATACCTGAAAGTTTCAAAGCGAGAACTTGGTGGGGGGTGGAGTGGGGGGGGGGGGGGTAATCTTTGGCCCCTATTACTTAAGTGCACCTTTGCCATAGTATTAAACAGTTTTGAGTCAAAATATTGTGTGTACATTTAATTAAATTTTTAATGGTTACAAAGTTACTTTTGAGCTGGTGTTATACAAATTATTTTGACATTTGTCCATCTTAAGGGATAGGTGTCCATCTGAAGGCTCTTGCAGGTATATTTGATGAGTATTATATTATTTAAAAAAAAAATTTTGAAAAAAAAAAATAGAACCGACTTCAAATTTGCTCTAAAAAGTGAAAAATAATTTTATTCTTTAAACACCATCGATAATACTTTTAAACATAATTTTTGAAGTTGGCGCAAAAACGATCGATAAAATCATTCACAGCCATAACTCAACTACAAGTATAAATTTAACCAGGTACAGTTTCTTCACTAAAACATGCATTACGCACTGATGACAGCATATTTGAGTAACGATATTAATGTTTCGTTCCTAACTTTGGATGATTTTTTGATAAAAATATGAACGAAGCATGGTTACAATGGATTTTACTTTTTGTTTTTGCGCCAACTTCAAAAATTATGTTTAAAAGTATTATCGATGGTGTTTAAAGAATAAAATTATTTTTCACTTTTTAGAGCAAATTTGAAGTCGGTTCTATTTTTTTTTTCAAAATTTTTTTATTTCATTCTTTTTAGTGTAAATGTAGATATTTCAGTAAAAGTAAGAAGTTACCTAGTAAGAAGTGCGGCTCTATATCACTGTACTACTTTAGAAAAGCCTTTATTCAAAATTATCATTACAATTACTATTAATGTTACAGTTATATGGCACCAAACTTTTATAACAATGAGTTTCATATTGTCGCGTAGATGAAGATAGCGAAGGCAATGTGAAAGCCAAATGAAGCGAATACTCGTTAGTCTCAACTCGAGATCTTTATTCAGAACAACGAATGAACGTTACATCTCCTTATATACAACTTGAAAAACTGCTGGAACTTTCCAGACTTGAAAAGATAAGAAATTAATAGAACATTCGAGAAAATTCGGGAAACAGTAGAAACGAAATTTTAGTAAAATTCACTTTGTCCAAGTCGGGATTTGAACCCGGGTTGCTCGTGTGGGAGCCGAGAATTCTACCACTGAGCCACCGTTATCCACGTCTGAAAGTGCGAACTTCGCTACAATATTTTAATCATTTAATAGGGAAATTTACTGTTTTTTTCCCATAACTTTTTTTCTAAAGAACAAATATGGTCAAACAAAGTAATGGGACCTAAGTTGAGCCATCCTCTATCCATTAAAAAAAGAATCATCAAAATCGGTTCACTAGGTGAGACGCTATGAGTGGACAAACAAAAAAAAAACATACATACGGTATGAACTGATAACCGCCTCCTTTTTGAAGTCGGTTAAAAAATGAGGAGGCAGGGAGATAAAAGCATAACAAAAACAAACATAATTCCGGTATTTTCAGGCATAAAAATACCGGAAATACGTCCGAAATGCCGAAAATTCGGTAAAATACCGGAACACAATCACCCCTAATGTACTATGATACACTATAATGTGTAAAATGGTTTTGTATTTCTTACTCAACGTGAAAAATTTGCATTTCAGTAAGAAATGAGAAATGATTTCTGAAATAAAAAAATGAATTAAAATCAAAGAGCCTGATTTTCAAACTTCTGAGAATAACTAATAAATCACTCATCTATGTACTATCATGTGTATATTAAACACATGTGCATATGATCTACATCAGAACAAAAATCCTTTTCATTTAGGTAATTAACCAATTATAAGAATTGTGAAAGATTCAGTGAATTTTTCTGTTGATTAAATAATTATAGGAACTAATACATCGACAAGGTCCGGATCATTTTTTAAATGTGCAATACCATAAATTCTAACTCACTAAACTGAAACTGAAGAAACCATTAATGCCTAAAATAAGTGTCATAATGAAATAATCAACACGAAAGGTAATCATCAATACAAACCTTTGTCTCTTTTTTCATCAGCATCACCATCATCATCCTCTGAGTCATCGTCATCTTTGTCACTGTCTGCATCGTCCTTACGATAGTCCATATCTTTTAAATCCTAACGATAAAACAGAGGGCATAAAATTTTGTTTCAGACATTTGACCAATTAAAAGAAAAAGTTGAATGCGAAATGAATGAGACATAGCTGCTAGCATTGAATGATGAAAATTAGGGAGATTTATAGACAAAATTTAGGAGATTTTGCTTGAATATATTTGATGACCAATGTTTAAGGGTAAAAAGGATTTTTAAAATTCAACCTGTATAGGAAAAATTACAAAAAACTACAACTTTTAGTGGGGGAGGGGGGGGACATCAAAACATCTTTCATTAGTGCCCCAAGTATAAGTTTGTTTTCTTTTATAAGTAACAATGAATGTTCTTTAAACCAAATTTCAAAAATTAAAAAAAAAAAAAAAATCAAGAATGTTAAAATGATTCAACATATACAATTTTACATACATACAATTGAAAATGCTTTTTTTTTTTTTTTTGAGTTTCATTGTTTTGATGAAATGTCCAGAGACATTTACTTCATTAGCGAGATTGGGAGAAGGCAGCAAATTACGGGAGTCTCCCGAACAAATCGTGAGTGTTGGCAGCTATGTTTAAGGGAATTTCTCAATGAATGGGAAATATGATGAGAAAACTAAACAGAAAATATGATGAAAAATAACTACACATTTGATTGAATATCATTGTACATACTTATGCACTAAATATAAGATATGGTTCAAACAAACCATTTAAAAAATTTCAGCATTTTAAAGGCATGAATTATTAGGACAATTGGCATTTACATATTGTCAACTGTACTGTGGGAGGAACAATATTATAAAACGCAAAACAAATTACATACATGTATTTTGAGGACAAGAAGCACCTTTAACAATGCAATGATGTGAGCTTTTTATATGTAAGTCATGCGAATGGCTCTTTTTTTTAGCTACAACACCATTAAAGCCTCAACTAGCATTCTATCAGTACTATCGTCAATAACAAAATCATCAGCTAAAACTAGCAACTTAGCTTGACCTCAGAATACTTCTTTAAAATTTGAATTATATGTGTTGTGTGCCAAGACTCATTACCGGGGCTACGGAGTGGGGATTTTGGGGTAAATGAGTCGGAGTTGGTCATTTCCCGTCTGACTATGCATTCCTGGTTATTGCTTTTTCTTATTTTCATACACACACATTTATAATCATTATGCAGAAACTTTTATTTGTAGCAATGCTGCAAAGTTTGAGTTAGGTTGATGTTTGAGTAAAAAAGAATAAATTGCTAAAACACATAGACTTTGACTCCAGCTTTTGTTCGACATTTTGAAATGAAAGTAAAAAGATATGAAAAATAAATAAATTGAATTATTATTTTTATTTATAAGCTGCACTGCATAGAAAATATTTAATTAATTTCTTATTCTCAAAAATGTTTGACACATTTATTCTATGACACTTTTGTATTTAAAAAGATATGTTTTCCTAGATTATCTTAGGAAATGTTCAATACAATTTCAAAAGTAAAATTTAAAATCTCTGTTTCATAAAACAGCTTGTCTATTCTAGATCAGTCTTCAATTACCCTGACTTTCAATGTTTTTCCTAACTTTTCTATACTGATAACACAAAATTCCCTGGTACCACAATGTTGATGTATTTTTTTACAAAATCATTGAAAAAATACAAAATACTTTTAGATGCAGAATTTATCACTGGTTTATTATTTTTCTTTCTTTTAATTATCATCAAACAATATCTTATATAATTAAAAACTGAGCGTATCTATGTATATACCTATGTATCTATGTCCGAGTTACTTCTCCAGAACACTAGTGAACTGAGCATCGAATCAGGTATAGATAGATTCGTCATTTCCCCGTCATTATGTTTGGCTATTTTAACATAATCCTCCAATAATGAGCAGAGATATCAATAAAAAACTATTAATTATGAAACTTAGATTTCAACATAAAATCCTTACTTTTCAAAGACTTTCCTCCCATTCAAATTATTATTCAGTGCTTCATCTCAACTTTCTGTGACAATGCTTTTATTAAAATTAGTAGCCTGCAAAAAATCATTGAAAAGAAAGTTCTGTTGCCTTTTTCCCTCGAATATGAACAAATAAATTTTTCTGGGTTGATGCTTTTCCTGTAATCAGGGGATTTAAAATTTTTCCTCTTGGTTATTTTTCCGCAATCTGTCACAAAATTTTACTGTTTTTTTTTTTGCTTAAGCCTGATTGTTAAACACGCGTCATTTGCCATAACTTATATTTTTGAGGTAGACCGTGCAAAGCCGGACGACACAACTAGTTTATATATTAACAAAGGGTGATCAAGGTTTTTTTTTTAGTTCTGCATTTTGTGATTAAAAAGAAAGGGAACTATTTTTTGGGCATTTTTTCTTTCGTATATTTTTTGTGAAAAATTCCCAGAGCTACACTAGGATATCTTACTCTTGTTTCTGGGATTAAGATGTCCCACGGTTGCTATGAGACAACAATACGTAAAAACTAGGAGTTAGAGACAAGAATTTTTCATTTCTCCTAGACTTTGCAATGAAATAAAATGATTTTACCTTTCGTTCTCTTTTATCATCTTTCTTGTCTGATTTCCTTTTGTCCTACAACATAAGAAAACACATTTGTTATACATAATAAAAACAAAGGTAGCAATATAAATCTTTAAATAATTAATAAGTCAAATAAAACAAAAATCACCTAGAATTAAAAAAAAATTCAACAGATATTTTTGAATTTTTTTTCGTGCGTAAGTATAAATACTCAACACAGAACTGTTTCATTGGAGTTCCCCCCCCCCTTTGAATCAACAATACGATGCTCAAAAATGACAACATTGACACAGTGCAAATAGCAATAAGAATTGCAGATATGTGTTTTGTGGGGAAGAAGGAACCCTCCCTCCCCTCTTTTACATTAAAAAGGTTTTGATTTAAAGTTTTTAGGGTGGGATGGGGGAGGGGGTGTCAGTTTTTTACACTTAGGCCTTAAGTACTGAAAAATGTATAATTTTGTGCATAAATTGCTTTTGATAAACATATGAGGTTGCAACTCAATATATGGAAATTTAACTAAATGCAATGTTTTAATCTCGGAACCAATATAATACAAACTGATTCAAAGATTTCCCATATTTATTAATACAGAAGTTAAATATTAACTAGAGACTAAATGAGCATGTTAAAAAAAACCTTAAAAATAAATGAAACAAAAATAAAATTCAGGCAGCAATTGAGCATTTAATTTTTTGACACCTGACACACTAATTTAATATTGCACAAAATTTTGTTTAAAACTTTAATTTTATGATTTCAATAAAAATAAAAAGAAATTTCATTTGATTGCTTTTTATTAAAGCACAGTAAACATCAGAAAAAGGAAAAACCTGATTCCAATAACGGATGCAAAGAGATCACAATTTTTATAATTAAGATGTCAAAGGTATAAAAACGGCATACAAAAGAATTAATTAATATTATATATTTGAAGAAAACACAAAATTAAATCAGAGATTTCGTATTTAAATTTTTGAGATTTTAACACTTAAAGAACAAGGACTTTTGATTGAAAAATTTTAATTCATCATTCTAATAGAAAAAAAGGTAAATTTTGTTTATTTGCCTCCGAACAAAGCAAAGTAAGCATCATTTTGAGAGCAAAAACTTGATTCTCATACTGGAAGAAAACAGATATCATTTTTCAAAATGAAGGCATCAAAAGTATAAAAATGGCAAATAAAGAACTTATTTAAGTAAAGTAATTTTAGAATTGTATTTCAATAGGTCTACACGTTGAATACTTTTAATGATTATCAATATGTTCAGCAAAAATTTTAGTAAGTGAAAAAAAAAAAAAAATCAAAAATGGGGCCAAAAAAAATAAATAAATAAATAAATAAAAATAAAATAAAATAAAATAAAAAAAATAAAAAAAAAATCAAAGCATGATGAAGAATACTGGATTTCAAGTTTTAACAAATGAAAAAATACCGGAATTCCAGTACAGTACAGGAACTCAATCACCACTATTAATAGATCAAGTATAATTAACATAACCTACTTTAATAAGATAAATATATTTTGTTGGAGGTATGCACAGCTAAAAGTTCACAAAAAGGGTTACATGGGTTGAAAATCCTTGATGCAATACATGGTGAGGGACAAGACAAAAAAGTCGCAAATTTAAGAACACTTAAAACAAAAGTAACTTTTAGGATCTTTGAATACAAACTAAATGCATTAATTTAAGAAATTTTGTTTACTAAATAATTATTAAAAGTAAATCATGCAATAATAATGTCAAGTGTTTACACAATGAACAAATAAAAGTTTGTCTCCACTTAAAATCTTGAATGATTCAAAGACTACTTTAGGATTATGTAATCCTTAATAACATGCTCTGCCAGAGTTGACTGTATAGATTTTGATTGTTTTTTTATGTAAAAAAGGAAAAGATCAATTACTTTGTCATCATCTTTAACTTCTGGAGCTTCCACCAGAGCACGATAAATACGAAAACCAAAATCCCTCATCATCATCTCATTAAACAATTCAGCAAATAATGAAACCTGCAGGGAAAAGAACAATTAAATGAGTTCAAACTATAAGAACTTACAATAAATAACTATCTGTCAGTAGCTTAGAGCTTAGGCACTCCAATAAGATATAGCTACTGGTGCAGTTTTTGTACCTGAATGCAAAAACGCTAATTAATCTCTTCCTCAAAGAAGAATTGAACAGCCATAAAAAGTAAGAAAACCTTTTTGTTAAAAGCACACGTCTAACACTTTTGTTATAGCATCCAGAGCCTTTTTTTTTCAGGCTTATTAGTCTGGATCAGCCATAAAAGACTATTCTTACTTGGCTCTGACTACAGCGGCAACTTAAAGTTTTTAAACCTTTAAAGTTTTACTTAAAACATGGATAAATTTATATAATTAGCAGCACATTGGATATGAATCACTTTTTCTCTATAAGGACATAATAATTTCTTTCATATTAACACAGCTAAAGGAATAATGCAAAAAATTACTTTGAAGAATTTTCTTTTATTAAAAACAATAATCATCAAGAATTTTGTCTTCCCATTCATTGGTCACAATGCAGCCATTTAAATCTCTAAAAATCTACAAATGTGCTCGAATATTGAAGAACTAAAAAAATGCGGGGGGGGGGGGGGGGGGGAGAGAAAAAGGAAACTCTTTTCCTCAGAAAAAAAAAACCCAAGGCATCAGAGACATAGGGTTTTTTTTTTTTTTTTTTTTAATGGCAAGGACATACATTTTAAAATAACGAAGGAAAAACAAAGGGGCGGAACTAAATCAATAAAATGATTTAGTGCATAGACTAAGATTATGAAACGTTTAATTAAAGAAATTAACTATGTCCTCTAGGGACCAGGATATTAGTGACTTTGATCATTATTTAAAACATTTTTTCCCACTTAAACCCTAGAAATTATGCATACTTTTAAGTTAGATGCCACTTTTTTTAATTATTAATAGCTACTTTTTCCAGGATTTTTTTTAAATTTCAAAATAGAGAGCAAATAAAAATGGACAGCTGTCTAATTCAAGGGCGCTCATATGCAAAACTTTAAGGGGGGCTCAGATATTTTCCCTATGGTTTAGCAGGATACTTTTTCTATGAAAACCAATTTCATTTCAGATTAGAGATTTATTAATATTTGATATTTCTAATAACTTATTCATCAACGGCTGGAGAAGAAATGTTTTTACATTTTTGCAAAGTAAAAAGTACTAAAAGCAAGGAAGTTCTAATTTTTAAGGGGGGGGGGGGCTTGAGCCCCCACTTGCCCCCCCCCCCATATAAGCGCCCTTGGTCTAATTCTAGAACATCAGCTCTTACAAAGAATAGTTAAATTTATTTTAAATAATCTAACTAAAAAAGAAAATAAAACTGGTTTTAGTCAGAAAATAAAAAATTAATTAAAAAGTAAAATAACAAAAAGAGAGAGAGAGAGAGAGAGAGAGAGAGATAGGGGGTAGGGGAATATAAAGGGAAGGTGAAGAACAAAACCTATATAGATCCTACACACAAAATTTCAATCTTCAACTGCTTACCACTTTTGAGTTAAATGTACATGTATGCACATATGGATACCTCAAGAAAATTTGTTATAATTAACTCAGGAATGGTCAAAATGGATATGTTGGTTGTCTATACATTTGTATGCATAAATACACATGTACAGACATGCACTAAAAAAGAGTTAAATTTCATTCAGAGGTGATAAAAATGGAAATTTATATGATAAATTTTTATTTCAATACAATACTTTCTTTAGTTCATACAAGAGAGTAAAAAGAGGGATGACAAGGATGGAAATTAGCAGACACAACGTAACACATCTACAACACAACACTCACTCTTTTGAAGACAAATGTTTGAGCCTCACGAATAATATTGTACATGAGATATACTGCCAGTATTTGGCCTGTAACATACCAAGAGTTAATAGTTATAGAGTTTTATTTTCATTGAAATTTTAAACAAACCTCAAAAGAATGTTCTTTGTTGTCCTCCTGCCTGTAGTCCAACAGCAACGACAACGACATGATGGCACAGTCAAATTTCCGATTTTTGGCAGTCTTGGACGGCTGAACGATGATGGCCGGGTTTTCCGGAAGGTTGCGCTTGTCGTTCGTCTTTTCTTTCTCCTCTCTCGTTTTCTTTTCTTCTTCCTGTTAGGGCAAATGATCACAGAGCTTAAGACAATAAAAGTATCAGAATGATTTTAACTAAGATATTAATTAATTCGGTCATTTTGAAAAGGGGTCAATTCCATATCTTTTCAAAACTCACTTTATGGCAGTTTCCCACCCCTTTAACTTCAACAAATCGATTCCAAGTGAAAACAGGCCAAATCTAATTCTTGAGGTAGTTCGGTGTAAGACCCCCCCCCCCCCCCCCCCCCCAGCATTCATTTTGAAAAGGAGTCATTTTCGGGAGATGGACTTTTTCACAATGAACACATTTTTGCTGTGAGGACCAGATTTACACACCTCAACAGTACGAAGATTTTATCGTATCCTCCTCAAATTCTAAAAAGTTCAACATAAAGCACGTCATACATCAGGATGTAGCAGATTATTTTAAAAAGAAAGTCCAGTCGAGTAGAAGTTACAGAAAAGGGGTTTCCAAGGAGCAAAAAGTTTTTTTCTTTGCTGTAAACAACTTTTATGAGTTTGCGTTCACGAATCTAGAACCTGGTGTTGCAATATCTAAACCGTTCATTGATTGCTCAGTAAAAGAAAGGTTTTGTCTATTAAAAAATATAGAAACGCGAAAGCTTTTTATCCCAGACCCAGCAAACAATCCCACTGATCAGGACAAATTTCCAATGAATGAAAAAAAAAATAATAATGGATTTAAAAAAATTACATTGATATATAATTAAATTAAAATTAATAAATAATAAAAATTTCAACCAGGAAATTTATGATTGGTCCACTACATCAGCCAAAAAAGCAGCTGAAGAATTCTAATTACCTTTTTTTTTGTCATTTAAATTCCTCTTTTCAGTTTTCACATTAAAATTTAATATTTGTTAAGAATAAACAATTTTGAATATTTTGCAGTAACATTTATTTTGAAAAACCTATGTTCATTTTGAAAACAGGTCATCTCCAGTTAAAAAGTACATGTTTTTAGACAATTATTACAGCAAAATTTCGGGATCGTGTCGATTTCAAAAAAGTTTCATCACATCTTAAAAGAAAAAAAAAAGAAAAATTAGATAAAATTTTAAAAAATAGGATGACTACACATTTTTTCTTTCACCTGAAAATTTTGAAAAAGTGGAGTTTTTCAAAATTGGGCCTCTTTTCAAAATGGCCGATTCAATTAAAGAGAGTACTATTTTTACAGTGAAACTTTTCCTGCATACCTTTTCTTTCTTTTTATTTTCATCGGCATTTTCTTCGTCCGCATCGTCGGGCTCCGGGCCGGACGACTTGTCCGCCATTTCTTTTTCTGCTTCCGACTGCAGCGCTTGGGTCAGACGAAGGATCAGTTGCGATTTCAGGCCTTTCGCACCCAGGTTCTTCGATTCCAACTCTCGTTTTATGTCATTCACCTAAACGGGCATGTTTTAAAACATTTAAGGTTAAAACAGTCATGATTGAAAGTAATCTTAATGCACCAACAACAAAATACCAACCGAGCAGAAATTAATTCCGAGCGGAAAACCTAAAAATTTTTTCAAAGCAAGTAGCAAATAATTAATGGAAACTTTTAGCAAAAAAAAAAAAAAAAACTTAGCAGGGAAATTTTTTTTTCACTTAGTTTCAGACAACATATGTCTGTTATAAATTACTTGAAAAAGATTTATACAATTAAATCACTTTAAATTTCTACCTCATTAAAAAAGGCAAACATAAGCTAGTTAGTTTTTACATGTTTGCCTTCATGCTCAAAAAATTTCAAGTTATGTTTTAACTATCAACTTAACTTATTGTGTGCATTGGATTATAGTGAAATATTAGGTTTTAAAATATGCAAAAAGAGAAGAAAAAAAAATTGACTGTAGCGTGGCCATGGCTTCCGGAGACTCTCCTGTGGTGTTCCTGTAGGGATTGAAAAAACATAAAAATCTCACATACTACTATGTACTGCTAGTGCACAGTATATCCAGACAGCTCCACATCCAGCATTCGGTATACCTTTTAAGAAAGAGAAAAACTCAGATTAACATGAGAGGGGACTAGCCATGACCTCCTGAACCGAAAATTGCCTGACGGGACTCGCGAAGAATGTGTCGCAGAATCGAAAATCACGTAGCACTGAATTACTTTCCAACTATCCCTTTTTCTTCACTCATACATGAAACTGTCCAAGTAATTTAATTTATCCCTTCATGTTGACAAATTCCATATTCAAATTTTTCTAAGAGCACGTTCCATAAAATAAAGTTTGGTTCTGCAACAAAAAATTAAATTTTCAGGATATTTCATTCAACTACAGTTTGTCAACTGCTCCAAAGGGACAACCTCACTGTTGACAATATAACACAAACCTGTTATATGTTTCCCTCAACAGCCCTGGTATATTTCTTTCTAAATAGTTCAAAGGCAAATGAGAGTATATTTGCTGTGGATGTTTTGAACAGTTTTCGGGGTGGATCTGACAGCCACTTAAAAACTGCAATTAAATTTCTGCTTTGAAATGATTCTGAAGCAATCAAAACATACGTTACAATGTTACGCTCGAATTACATTCTTTACAGACACGCGATTGAAATTTTGTCATGTATGGTTTGTTGAATTTTAATAGCTCCCAAATATAATATAAACAAAAAAGGTTAAATATATATCTAATATTTGTACACATTTTAATTAATACCTAGGCTTTTCAGCTAACATCAAATTAGTTATTTCAAACACCAGGGCACCCTTATGATAGCAAATGAAAGTTTTCCTCCAAAGAAATTTGCCCGTTTCAGAAAAATAAAATAATCTTCCTCACAAGCATTTTACTGTATAGTCAACATGGAATTGCCAACTTCAGGGATGTTTATATTACTTTGGTTATATTTCCACAGTTATTTTGCTATGCTTACTGACTTTTCTGAACACCTCAAATAGTTAATATAGGAAAAATCTCATTTCACTTCTCAAAGGGATAATTGGTCAGTATTTCAGAAAGATTTTATGTCTAGTAATAAAATATGTTCCAAAATTTTAAGCACTCAAAAGCCTTCTAGAATTGAATTTTGTTTTCCTTAAAAACAAAACAAATAGATAATTTTTTTTTTTAAATTTTAAAATACAATCATTGCCATTTTGATAAGATATCTTTTAAAACCAGTTACAAATTGTGTGTTTCACCCTCAGTAAGAGAAACACAAAATTTCACTTTTGTTCTTTGTATTTTTGTAAACTTTTGAACTAATTTTAAACATTAACGGAAGTCAATATATTAGATTTTAAGCTATTTATTTATTTACTTTTTGGAATATAAATTTAGCAAGTAAATCAAACTGAAGAATTTATTATATATAGTAGAATATTAATAACAAATATGTACTTTTGCGAGGAAAGCAATAGTTTTGACCACACGTTATCACGAAAAAAAATCTAATATCATTGACTTTCATTGTATTTAAACAAATTTGCATTGCTCAAATGATGACTGAATTCTCAACAAACTTAAAACCTATAATATCAGTACAGTGAAACCTCTCTTAAGTTACTGCCTCTTGTTTACTATTGGAATTCATTAGCAGGAATAGGAGAGAGTTTTGATCAAAATCATTGAAAATCCTTAAAATTATAAAACTGTGAACAACACTACATGGTTAAACCGCAGTAGTAAAACTTTAACAAAGTTCTTTTTAAGAAAGAACATATCAATGCTCCAATTTAAAATAACACCTGAGAATCAGTGACTGTAAGACTCAATCAAAGAACATGAAAAAGGGTAAAGACCAACAATAAAAGACATTGTTTGTAAACAAACACAGAGAATACTACTTTTAGCCTACTCGCCATGATTTTTTTTTGAGGAAAATACAATGGTTAATTTAATGGAGCTAGTAGGAGGAAATTCCATTCATTCCAATGAACATTATTTGAAGAGGCAGACACTTGGAAGAGGATTTACTGTATATGCAGATCAAATTCTTCATAAAGCATTAAAAAAACATCTTAAATTCAAAATCATGAATGGTTGTTAAGTTAGAAACATGACATAAAAAGCATACTAAATTTAAGAATTTCATGAGCGTTCACTCGATAATAATACTTCTTTTAAAAAGAAGGCTAGGTAAATTTCTTCTAAAACATGTCAGAAGCAGCATTGGTGGAAAATAGAAAAACGATATCTGCTGATTTAATTAATTCATAATTTTCCTAGGTTCATTTCGACAATAGAACCATCTACCTCCTCAGGATTGTAAAACTTCTCGAGAACAATTACCCTGCGTACCATGAAAAACAGGTCAATAGGACGAGACAATGGACACTGCTTATACTTCTCAATGAAACTTTAGCAAACTATTGGCAGTAAGAAGCTTTGTGGGCTGTCAGTTAAGCAAATCAAAGGTCAGTTGAGCTTAGTGGGCGGTCAGCTGAGGCAATCAAAGGTCGGTTGAACTAAAAGTGCTGTCAATTGAGCCAATCAATAGTCAGTTGAGTTTAGTGCAAATTTATCAACTGAATGCTACTTTTATGGGAGAAAAAAAAAAAATGGGAATAAAGTATTTAAACTCTTAAGTAGAAGGAAATTTTAGATTCCCCCCCCCCCCCAATTTCCAATTTTACTGATCAAACTCATTTTTCTTAATTGATTAAATACATATATATACATGGGCGCCCATATGCGAAGTTGCAAGGGGGGGGGGGGGGGGCTCAAATATTTTTCCTGTGATTTAGCTGGATATTTTCCTCGTGGAAACTGATTTCAGGACAGATTAGAGTTATTAAAATTTAACATTTTTAATAACTTGTTCATTAATGGCTGGAGAAAAAATGTTTTTACATTTTTGCAAAGAAAAAAGTACTAAAAGCAAGGACATTCTAATTTCAAAGGGGGGCTCGAGCCCCCCCTTGCCCCCCTATATGGGCGCCCTTGTATATATATACAGAAATAAATAAATTCATAGATATATTCCCTAAAATAGAGCAATTGTGTTATTGGCTTGCATATCCTTTAAATTAAAAAAAGCCTATCTGTTACATTTGCTGTACATCATTTTGCAGGTCCTTTCTGTCCAGCTAAAGCAGAAATACAGGGTTTGAGAGGCACCCCCTATTTTTTATTCATTAACTTTTAGGATAAGAGATAAAGGCCCCCAGATGCTTGACTAGTTCCTTCTTTAACATTTAAAATATTATGTAGCACAGAAAAAACTGACCTAGGTCCCAAAATCCTCAACAGAGTGAAATATAAGTAGAAACTAGGACATAACAGGGGCACACTCAGAAATGGTTTAAGAAAATGTACTCCTTCAATTAACCTTCAATTTTAGAATTGAAGGTTAAAAGAAAAATTTACACTCTGCAAATTAAAGTATGAAATCAATAACAAATTTTATACTGCATTATTTAAAATGTTTAATCACGCTTTTAATAATTGTGAATTTTGATATCAGGTAAGAAATTATGGAAAATGAATCAGAAGTGTTCTCCAGAGTTCTGGGATTCGTCAGCCAAAAAAAAAAAAGCCCCCCCCCCCTGATTTATTGGAAAAGTTTCACCTCAGTTGTAAATAAAGGGGAAAACATTGTGCCTTAAAATATTGAGTAGTAACAAAGGTGATTGTTCTTAGAAGTTTTACTGAATCAGAGGTTTTAGAAAAAAGTTATCTTCTTCAGTTCAAATTTCAGCTATTTTTTTTTTTCCAGAAATGCACTGAATACTGACAATAATCAGTGTAAAAAAAATGCACACAAACCTATACATATTTTTTTCAGAATTCATCTGATATATAAATCACTGAACTCAAATTCCATGCCAACATTTGATCATTATTAGAGCCAACCATGATCCGGATTTCTACTTCTGAATGCAACAGAAGGATAAAATTTTGATGTTGCTAATTTTAGGTTTGCAAGCCTTCAATAATTTACTTTTTCTTCAAATAGTTTCACAAGTTTTAAAACACTTTTAGCTTAAAGGTTTAAATTTTGTACTTTGATTTTGGAAAATGCCTTGAATGTAAAAGAATAAATTGCTAAATTTCTCCATACCTGCCAACTACTTCAAGTAAAAGAAAAGAAGATTTATGTTCAAAAACCAGAAGATTTTTTAAAAAGTTATATGACTAAAAATTACTGCAAATAAAATAATACGGAAAAACTACATCACAACCCATTTTGGACACTCATAGACAAGAAATTCAAAGTGTAAAATACTGATTATGGAAAGAACTTAGAAGATTTTGGTACTGAAGGTACACTTCAAAGAACAACCAAGCATTATTTCAAACATATTTTAAAAATGAAATAATTAGGAAGTAATAATAAATTCATATATATATATATATATATATATATATATATATATATTAGGAGGATTGAATCACATAATTTTAAAGAAGTCTTCATAAATGAATTTGGTAGAATTGATAATCTATAAGAAAGAGGTATTTTTAAAGTCAAACTTTTGGGTAGATTATTCATGAAAAATATTAGTTGTTTTTGCAATTTAGGTAGTTTACAAAAGCTTTCAACTTTCAGAAGAAATTCTAGTTATGATTTAATTTTTTAGACCACTAAATTAAATGAGTATTATAAAACTCAATCATGCTTAAAATCATTAGCTAGATATAAATGGCTTTTTGTAGAGTGATATTTAACACTAAAGTGTTTCAGAGTGAATTCACTAACCTGTTTCCACCCATAAAAAAATCTAAATTTGAATGAAAATAATACCAAAAAGTATTGATCTGTCACTTGGAAACAATTGCTATATGTTTGACAGCAAAAAATCCAGTTCCTCGTAGTTATTGAAAAAAAAAGAAAGAAAAAAAAAATCCATGTTCCAACAAACAGGTGCTTTGAAAGAGAAAAGGGAAAAAAAAAATAAATAATTTTTTAATGCCAATATTTTTTTTGTTTATTCTAAACACACATTCTATTCATCAGAATGGCTACAAGGAATCATGCCATAAAATTCTTATAGGCAGTTTGGAAGATCAGCAAGATTGAAAGCTGGCCAATAAACAGGGATGTTGGTATTTCCTTGGAATTGTTTCATGCTTAGAGGTACTGACAATTTTCTCCCCAAAAACGTGTAAAAGACCCCTTTGGAACATCCGAATGCAACCAAAAGGGAAGGTGCACAACTAGATCCCACTTAAACATTTTATACAGATTAATTTTCCCAATATTGGACATTTGAATGTGATTCAATGGTTAACTCTCTAAATATTGCTATTAATGGCCAAAATAAAACCAAACTTAAATTAAAAAAAAAAAAAATTTGTCGCCAAGTTGGAGAAAAAACTTCCCCACGAAAAGCTTGGCGATATGTCACCAAGTGTTTGTAAAATTATAACACCACTTGAGTTAGCATCGAAATTTACAATGATTTCTCCCCAAAAACGTGTAAAAGACCCTTTTAGAACATCCAAATGAAACCAAAAGGGGAGGTGCACAACTAGATCCCACTTAAACATTTTATACAGATTAATTTTCCCAATATTGGACATTTTAATGTGATTCAATCGTTAACTCTCTAATTATCGCTATTAATGGCCAAAATAAAACCAAATTTAAATTTAAAAAAAAAAACGTCAAATTTGTCGCCAAGTTGGAGAAAAAACTTCCCGACGAAAAGCTTGGCGATATGTCACCAAGTGTTTGCCAAATCATAACACCACTTGAGTTAGCATTGAAATTTACAATGATTTCTCCCCAAAAACGTGTAAAAGACCCTTTTGGAACATCCGAATGCAACCAAAAGGGAAGGTGCACAACTAGATCCCACTTAAACATTTTATACAGATTAATTTTCAAAATATTGGACATTTTAATGTGATTCAATCGTTAACTCTCTAAATATTGCTATTAATGGCCAAAATAAAACCAAATTTAAATTAAAAAAAAAAAAACGTCAAATTTGTCGCCAAGTTGGAGAAAAAACTTGTCGACGAAAAGATTGGTGATATGTCGCCAAGTGTTTGCCAAATTATAACACCACTTGAGTTTGCATTGCTATTAACAATGGTTTCCCCCAAAAAAGGTGTAAAAGACCCCCTTAGGAACATCCGAATGAAACCAAAAAGGGAGGTGCACAAATAGATCCAACTAGTAGTCTATGCAACAAATTTCAACTTTCTAGGACATACCGTTTGAGTTATGCAAGATACATACGCACATACATACGTACCATACAGACAACACAAGAAATGTCGTAATTAATTCGGAGATTGTTGAAATGGATATTTCGGGTGTCTATGAGTTCTATCTCCACATATGGTCGGTTTGAAAAAAAAAACTCAACATTCATTCTGGGGTGAGCAAAATGGAAATTAAGGCCTATTTTTGGGTTATAATTTTTTCGTGAATACAATGCTTCCTTTACTTCGTAAAAGGAAATAAAAAAGAATTTGCTGCAAAATGAGAGAAGTGGAAGATTTTGTCTTCTGGTTAGGAAAAAATGGAATTATCCTATCAAAAAAAGGAAGAGTTGACAGGTATGCATTACTTAAATCAGCAATTAAAATATAGCACAAAATCAACAATCAACACCAAGTTATGTTCTTTTTCACTCTACGTTATACTTTTAATATCCAGACCAATTTCTATGTTGACTCTAACTGAATGACATTACAAAATATGTTCTTTCATAACTATAACTTGAAACAATGCAAACTAGTTTAATATGAGATAACAAATTCCTACATTCATTTCATCAAAAAATGAAACAAATGCAGAAAAAAAAAAAGGGTAACCATACATTTCTTTGAAAACATGACAAGACCAGGAAATCCCAGAACTATTTTTTAAGACAACAAGTAAGATAAAAGCAAATATTAGTTACGGCTCAAGTAAGAGAAACTCCCATGATTTTTTAAATTTAAATATTGGAAATTACCAATTCTGTTTAATATGTCAAGAAAATAATATAAATTAAAGGTTACAAAGAAATGCATGGTGTAAATAAGTCAAAAATCAACTACAAAGAACAAATAAATCCAAAGGCTCCTGAGCATTTAGTCATAAATGTATAAATCTTCAAAAACAAACTTTATTTTCTTTACTAGACATAAATTCTTTTAGCTACTATTTGAAAATAAAGTATAGAGAGCAATTATTTATGCCTCATTGTCTTTGTTGACTCTATGAGTTTCATTTGTTCAAAATAACACATCTGGCAAAAGGGTAAGACAGAATTTAAATGAATAATGTACATTAAAAGAAGACAGAAAAAGGTGAGAAATCCCATATCATGGGAACTGTTTTCCCCACAGCATACAAACAAAATCAATTTTGAACAGGATGGAAACAATTGTAAAAACTAGTTATATCATTGGAGAGAGACAAAAAAGATGAGGTTGAGAAATATGAACTCCTACCACTTCCTGTTTTTGACTCAGTATCCAAACTTGAAAAATATTACTGTAAAATGTAAAAAAGTGAAGATGTAGAGATTATATCAAGATTTAATCTTTTCAAAAGACTTTATCAATAGAAAAAATGGCATTAAAAAAAGGAATAAATAAATAATAATGCCTATCTTAGACAATATGCAAGAATAGTTCAGGTTCAGTAGTCAAGTCCCTTAAACAAGAGGATTCAGTCAATTTCAATGTTTCTTACTCATCGAGGAATCAGTGGCTCTTTCAAGGCCCCCCCCACCCCCCCCCCCCAAAAAAAAGACTACTTAACATCGAAAACTTTTAAGATCAGTTCCAAAGCTAACTCTGAACAGCAAATCACGTAACTTCAGCACCCTGTCTTCCAGGAAATAATATTTCTCCAAAATAGAGTAACAAAACATTTTGAAAACTAAAAAATCAAAATTAAATTTTAAAAAATTATTTTAAATGCTTTACGTGAATGACTCATCAAAACATGATGATTTGTTTGAATAAGAACAAAGTATGGGATAAAAAAAAACATTTCAGAAGTGTTTGTTACACAACATTATTTTTAAAAGAAATATGACTTATTTCAAAACCAAATCATAAAAAAATATTTTGAGTGTTCAAAAGATAACGGATTGAATAAAAAACAGAAATAATTGAAATTAAGTTTTCCCCCCCAAGAAATTACTGATTTTTACTTTGCATGATAAGCAAAACTATAAACTAATCCCACCAAAATTTATCACAGATCAAACAGTATTGCCACACATGAAACCTAGACAGAAACAAAACACAAACAAATCATTCATAACTTGGCCAAAAGCCCATCAAAGCTATTAGTGGATTTTTTCCTAACAGCATTCAATAATTTGGAACATTTTTGAACCCAACAGACAATAATCTGAAAATTGTAAGAAACTATAAGTAGAAATGGATCTAGCGGAAAACAACAAATGTTTACTAACCAGCTTCCACTGAACTATATTCCTCAAAGCAATCATTATGAAAAAAGGATTATCTCAGTTTAAACAGTGAAAGTCCAACATAATGTAGTACAACTTATGACCATAGCAGTCTGGTGCTTAATTTTACCCTGTTCAAAGCAGAAGAGACATGCTTCCATAACGGATGAAACTCCAAATTCCTCAAACAGACTGCACAGACTTACTTCAATTACAGTAGAACCTTGTTTATCCAGACCAACTTATTTTAACGAAACACAGCTAATTTTAATGAAATTGAAGTACATTAAACATTCACTTTTTAATTTCACGTATTGTAATCGCATAGTTTGCCCGACCGTGCTTTATTTAATTACCACATGCATTTGTGTTTGAACCAGAAGACAGTGGACCAATGCTTTGTTCAGAAATGGTGCGACAACCTATCTTAGTATTTTTTAATGTATCCCAGTTTGTAAACAATTCTATGAAATTTTATTACAAAATATGGTTTTTGTTAGTAATAAACAGCATGTTTACTTACTTAAGGATTTGTATTACTTATTACCGAGCAAGAAAGTGCCAGTTACTACCTATTATTTAATAACAAAAAAATTAAGAAATTACGAAAATAAATACTGAACCGAGAGGACTAAAGATAGATTACACTAAAATAGCTAGCAACTTTCAAAAGAAATGAAATATTAGCTGGATGCAAAAGGATTGAATTCTGAAACACAGCAAGTCATCTTCGGCGATGCACGTGTTCCATGTTGGCATGTTGCCAAAACAAATTTATTTTTCACTTACATCTGTTTGAACGAATGAAAACTCATTTTAACTACATGAACAAGTTTAAATTAAAAAAAAAAAACTGATTTTTGAAAAACGTAGAAAATTTCATGCTTTTATGACCCATACCGGTCGGATCGCTCTCGGTCAAGGTCAGTCCGGGTAAAAACGAGGTTCTACTGTTAAGATTTCCATCTCCTTCTCGTACCGGACACAAAAGTGAAAAACAAATTGAAACAGAACCACAGCTTTTGCCAGACGCGTCGAAAAAACGGAAACGGGGTCGAAGATGACAATGTCATGGCTAGTCGTCGGACGGTCGGTCGCTGCGAGTCTTCTACAGAGTGTCAAAGAGAGAAAAAAAGCACAAACAGAAAAAGAACCATATATAAGATGAGAGTGCCTGAGCTTGGACGTCCGCCGCATCCAGTTTCCAGTTTGCTTTTTTGCGAGACATGTCATCCCACTCAATGCGTGTGGGGAGGCAGCTCCAAACGTCCGGCACGAAAAGTACCACTGTTTCGACGCGCCCTTTGCTGCTCCAAGACTCCCCGCGCCGGTAGTAGATCTCGGCAAAGCGATACCTGGAGGGTGTCAAACAAAGATAGAACGACAGCTATGATGGCTAAAGGTCACGGAGGAACGAGTCCAGAGCGGAGGCTGCCAACACTCTATCGATCCCACGGGACTGGAGGACGTTGCAACACGTTGACCACATGCTTCAGGTTGAAGCATACGGTCAAATATCTCATAAACAGTAAGTTTTACTCAAACATTGTTAAACAATCGTTGTTTGGGAACCAAGAACTGTACTTAAATACTGTTTAATGCTTTCACGGCCGGCGTCAATATAGGGAGATAACGTTTCCGGGCTTATTGGCCGTGGTCTAATTGGAGTAGAAATTCCAGACGTTTCGGCTTGCTTTGCTGCAGCCATCATCAGTGGTTTGAGTTTGGTGAGACCATAGACTAATAATAAGAGTAGACCGAGCTTCCCCAGACTTGCTGATGAAAAAAATTGGTTCGTGGATACATCATGTGACTGGTGGAAGGCTCGGCGAAAACTTTGGCGGCATGGTTGCTAGATGGCAGGATTATCTATAGTTTGGCACTCGGCATGTATTTTAAGACGTAATGTGTTTTTATTATAATTTTTTTCCCAGGTGCAGAGATGATTGAACTGTTTTTCTTTTAAATATGCATTATTTTGACATTAGTAATCAGTTTTTGATCGCAGTTTTCAGTAACTTTAATTTCATTCGGAATTACATCAGCGTTGGCGCGTAAACGTAATGGCGTAAACGTTTTGCGTTAACGCAAAAATGTACTAATCAGTATCTTAAATTGAAATTGTAGGTCAAAATCTTACTGTTTGCCGATTCTTTTTGGGCGCTTGCATCTTTAAGAGTGCTTAGAGAGTTATTAAAATTGAATAAAGAAAATGCACAATACTATCTAAACGAAAAACTCACTATATTAACAAAATATTTGCAACTTAGAATAACAAATTTACAAATCAAACTCCATAAAAGATCATTCTTCCGTGTATCATCAATTCTATTTATTTTATTTCTGGCTCGCATTGATCGTCTGCTACAATCAACGCTTGCTGTTGCTAGGATATCCACCAGTCACATGGTTTGGTTTATGAGCAGCAAAAGGGGTTGCCATAGCTCGGTCTACTCTTATTATTAGTCTATGGGTGAGACTGATTACCTGGTACAAGGATCACCCAGCGGCTTGAATCTCATCCAATCAGGAATCTTATTCCACCAGCGGCTTGAGAAAGCCTCCCAATCAGGACCAGCAGCCCAGCAGCAGTTTGCTTAAATACCGGAGCCACCGAAGCCAGGAATCAGTCTCACCAAACTCCAACAACTGATGATGGCTGCAGCAAAGCAAGCCAAAACGTCTGGAATTTTTACTCCAATTAGACCACGGCCAATAAGCCCGGAAATGTTATCTCCCCAAGAACTGTACGGGTTTGTATTTCTCAGGGGCTGAAGAAAACAATTGCATTTTTTCAAATGAAAGTTCCTTGTTAAAGATTAGTCGATAACAAAAACTATTTTAAAAAATTTGTTAAAAAAAGACGTAATAGATAAAGTGACTATTAATCCATCCTGCTTTTATTTAAAAAATAAATATGTGAACAAAAAATTAATAAAAGAAAAAATAAAATTCAAAATTCACTTCAAACATCACAGAAGAGAATTATTATTTATTTCATTGAGGGAAAGCTAGTACAAAAAATGTTTTAGCCATAGTTACTTCATACAGTTTAATTATTTTGAGACTCCTTCAAAGTACAATGTTTTTGTTAACTTACGCATGAGAATCAGTTTAGAAATATTGCTTCATAAACTGATAACAAACTCATTAGTTTCAAAATAAACCAAAATTTAGTTCTGAACAAAATAAAATGTGCAACATATCAACATCCTCCAGTCCTGCAAGATGTATGCTTCCATTTGGCGAAGAACCTCATTAAAGTAAAATACTTTTCATACTGAATTTTTCATGGAATATCCCAAGAAAATAATAATTTCAAACAACTGTTACTTTATTTTTTGCTTGAAACGTTTTTTTCAACAAAGGGTCAATATATCATTAACTAAATACTACAAAGAGATTAATCATTGTACTGAAATTTAACTTTTGCTTAAGATGTTTCAATTATTTTAACAAAAACTGGGGAGTTTATATATAATCAAGCATACATTTCTTTTTTTTTTTTTTTAAACTGAAGTACTTCTACAGTCGAAATTTGTATTTTTAGAAGAGTACAAATTTTGTCATTTAAAGCAATAATGTTGAAGCAGACAAAAATATTTTTTTTTGCTGGTAGACCAATAACAATGTTATAATTAGTAGCCAACAGCTTGTCTCACAATGTAACAAAAATATTCCTACATGATTGGTTCTTTTGTTGGATGAGTAAAACATAATCTTTGTTGATAATTTATCTTTGTAGGATAATATGCTGTAGGCGTAGGTGGGTTCCGAAAGAAATTGATTAAAAAAAGAAAGAAATAATAATAATAAAATAAAATTAATAATAATATGCAATAACAAATGCATTTTATGCAGTACTACCCTTCCATTTAAATCAAAAATGAGTAAACAGCTTTATATGAAGAGTAATCAAAACGATAATAATTTTGTGCTAACAATAATAGCCAGTTTTTAGCCTACTTTCCCAGTAAAAGTCAGAGAAAGAAGAAAAAAGCATGAAAGAAGGCTTAATGCATCTTAAAAATATCCCGAAAAACAAAAAAAAAAGTCAGAAATAAATAAAATAGATAAATATTGAAAAATTAAAAATTGGAAAGTAGGGTATTGAGATAGGAAAAAATGTCTGTCGGTCTGTCTGCCCCCCCCCCCCCCCCAATAACTTTTGAATGAATAGTCTGATTTGAACAAACTTTTTTTTTGTTCGAAAGATCTCGGCAAGGACACCTCATTCCCATATTTCACTTTTTGATTTGAACTATTTTTTGTTCAATTTTGAACAGTTCAGAAAAACTTAACATTAACGCCTAGGAAATACCAAGGCAATTCCAAACTGTGAGGCGAATTTGCTTCAAACAAACTTAGTAGGAAAAAGCTTTTGATGAAAAACTTGTATATAAAATATCTTTTTGATTTGAACAATTTTCCGTTCAATTTTGAACAATTCAAATCCCTTAACATTAATGTCTACGGGGAAACTAAAAGTCAATGTAGATTCCTTACTTGAAGGCGGATTTACTTTAAACAAATTTTGTTGGAAATAGCTATTGACGCCAAACTCCAGACTTCGACTCCGAGAATTTAGGGGCCCTTGACTCCGACTCCGGTGCCCGATAATTAATCGGACTTTGACTCCCCGACTTCGACTCTGACTTCGTAGCTTTGGCAAAAATTTATACACGGGGGACAAATGACTGACTCCGATTCTTAGATATTCGACTCCGACTCCGCAGCTATGGTTTTGACTGTGAAACAATTATTGTTGATCTGACTTGTTTTTATTTTTACGCTTAAGTTTTAATTTCGGTATTCAGTTTTCGGCGAATAAATTCGAAGTCATTTATGTTTCTACATAAAGATATGCGCAGACAATTTTTTTTTTTTGACAATGAAAATTATTTTTTTAAGTTGACATTTTATTGTTTTTGGCAACAGGGGGAAAAGAAACGATTTTTTTTTCATATGTATTTATTTTAATGAGCTTATTAATTTTAATTATTATTTTTTCGTTTTGAAAGCTGTTAAAGATTTTTTTAATGGAAAAACGTGTATTAGCTGCTTTGTTTAAAAGTTGCTGCTATTTTATTTGTTCCTTTTTTTACGCATCTAATTTTTTTTAGATGAGTTAGGAATATTTTATTCCTAGAAATCAGCTTAAAGTATTTTTTTAAATATGTTTGAAAACATTTGCGATTTTAGCTATTAGGTACTAGAAAGTAGTATGGGTATACGGGAAAGTAGGCTCATCTAGTTCTAGACAGAACTTCTTGTTTACATTTTAATAGTGTTTTTGAGTCACCTACCGCTAAAGTGCTCATCTCTAAAGAAAGACCACTTAGCAATTTTCTTTACTTATTGTTTTTTCCAAAAGAAATAAAAAATTTAGTTGTTTAAAATAACCCCAATAAAAGCTTTAGCCACTTATCGTTTGTTCATTGATTCTACGAAATGCTAGTCCCATATGTTTTGCTTTCTCAAAAGTGAATGGAGAGTGGTGACAAATTTTAGTTTTGTGTAGGGAACAGAGGAATTAAAAAAAAGAGTGCTATGATGTCTATCTCCAAATAAATTATAGATCAATGATTCCGGTCACATGAACTTGTCACATAAGAATGATTAATAATAAGTCATCAACTGTCAAAAAATTCAGCCTAAACAACATGCTTACTCTAATGACTTTTTTTTGTACAGTGAGTTTCTTTTTACTTTTTTAAAAATAGTAGGTCAGTTTAGTAGACATAATATATAAATTCCACTTTAATAAGGTTCTTTCATACTACATCAAAACAATTTACGTAGATAATGTTATTTTTATAGCAATTTTTTTTTAATGACAATTGTTAAACTACATTATTTCAATGTCAATGCATAGTGTTGGCAGCCTCCACCCAATGGATGGTTCTTATTGAGGTAACTAGTTCCAGATGCACTTCTCTACATTACACTCACATTGCAGCACTTTCAGTTAAATTTAGAAAAAAAAATAAGGTGAAAGAAAAATAAACGTACGAATAAATTAATAATGCCAAGATACATTAATGCATCAGTTTCCAATTTCAAAACAGCAAAATATTTTCCAGACGAAAAGCTAAAACTTTCCTGAAAATGAGAAGAAAGAATAAAAGTTGACTTTAAAATAATAATCTAAATTTGGAATAACGAATTTCCTTTTCAGTGGGCATTTGGAACAGATGTACAACACATGCCTGAGGCACCATTTATAAACCCTTCATAATAACAATACATTCCATAAAAAAATTAAATTTTAAACTTGAGTACCAAAATATTGATAGGTGTAAGCTGTTCTTATATGAAAACTGGCTTTTTAAGATGTACATTAATCTAATTATTATTTAATTCTGTGTGAATCTGATAGTGCAAATGAACTGAGTATCAGTTTAAACTTGAAACACTTGAGGAAATCAAGAGAACAAGACAATTTGCAGAATGAAAAAAACTTCAAATAAATTAGCTGCAGCTGCTTTTTAAAATATTTTCAAAGTAGTCAAAAAGTATTTCTTGCAAATATTCAAAAGTGTAACAAAATAAAAATCGTTTTAAATTTTGTAAGAAAGAAAAAAAAATCTACATTTTAGAAATTTACAACTTTTATTATCATTGAGAAAACCACATTCTGACTGTCTGTTTATGAATGACTTTTTGTTTTTCTGCCAATTGTATATTGAAAAAAAGTTTAATAAATGCCATAACATAGTAACCAAAATTCATGCAGGTGTCCAACTCTTGAAATGCTCTCATTATGCATGCTTGTAAAAAAAAAAAAAAAAAAAAAAAATGACAGTTAATGTTCAAAGAAAATTGCATAAATGTTTCATTGCATCAGGTTTTTTTTTGCTTCAGGAGTGACAAATGCAAGAGGGAGTTCTTAGAACCAAACCACTCATGCAATTTTCACAGCAAATATGTGCCCCACAGCAGTAAAATTTCATCAAGTAAATAGTATGAAAAAAAAAACTGGCCTTAACTTCGTGTTATAATTAAATTTAAACATGTTGATTACTATTAACCAAAAAGCCAATGTATTGGTTAGGTTATTATGGTTGTATTTGTGAAGTCAAAGCAACGTTACTTAAATGTGATATGATTTTACATATCTTAAAAATTAAAATATAATGTTAAAAAAAATGGGGAAAAAAAAGCTAAAGCACACGAGAAATAAATGTTTGCATGCATAAAATTTGAAATTGTTTCTTGTAAAATGAAAATTTCAGCACCAGATCTACGACTTGTCTCTCCATCATAGCATTTGGATTGTACTTATAGCTGAAAGAAATACATTTTAAAAGATTAAAGTCAATAATCAGCAGCAGTAAAGGCACCTCAGACAATCAGAGCACGAGTACATAGTTTCTCAATAAGAACACACCCTTTTTTAACTCAAAAACTAACAGCAAATTCAGCTGCCGACGATGGAAATCCATTTGTTTGAAGATAAACAAAACTCTTAATACTGTTATTGTGCTTCATAAAGCAAGCATTTTAAACCAAAGTAAAATTGGAGAATTTAAATAAATGACAGAATCATCAGCACACAAGATGAGTAAAATTACTCAGTGATGTATTGTGTAAGTGAAAAATCTAACTGAACAAAATTGAAACACACAATGAAAAAAGCTGTTTTTTTTTTTTTTTTTTTTTTTTTTTTTTTAAGGCAACCCTCAGACACATTGCATGAAACAAAACAATACAAATTTCAATTGCAGAAATGTACAACACCAGATAATTGCACTTTTGAAGAACATTTTTTTTACCATAGAAACAAGAGACTTGAACAAATTAAAAAGATAAACCACGTTAATAATTTTTCGAAAAAATTTAACACCTAATCATAAGTAATGTGAATCGATTATTTCAAAAAGGGCATAAGTCCTATGGGAATCCATTGGACTTACGCCCTTTCTGAAATTATCGTTCAAGTAGATGAATTAAACTTGGGAAATGTGCCAAAGATGTGCACACAAAAAACTTTTCTTAATAATTTGATTTTGTTCTCTTTTTGTTCTAACTTAAAGCTAAATGTTCACCTAAATTTCTGAATTTTCATCAAAATTCCTTGTCTATTTAAAATTTTCGCAATGTATAAAGGTTTGTGTGTTTCTCGTTTTAGATGGGATGAAATTTTTACACAATTCAGAAGTTCTGTAGTTATTTTTTAAGGAATAAAAATCTAAGGCTCAGTTTTTTTCCCTTTTGGCAGTCATTTTGATTTTTTCCCTTATTTTCAGTGTTTTTTTTTCTTTTTTGGCATGTGTGTATGTGTTTTGGTTTTTTTCTTCTGACTTTCACTTAATTTTTTCCCCCTTTCTTCTGGTTTGTTGTGTGTGTATGTGATTACTGGTACTGAGTTTTATCAAATACTTCACAATTTGGTTCACATTTACTTTTATATTAGTCAAGAAATTGGATACAAAATTTGTTTAGACCATGCATCTCACAGCTATTTCATTTTAAATATTTCCTATTTTGGAGACAAAACACCCTTTGCATTTCTTAGGTTTAATGCCACTATGGTCGTTACTTTCAATTTCACGAAACTGATAGCGATTTGCAAAAGGGCATTTTGTTGGTAGGCCATCATTGTCCCAAACACATATTTACAATAACTGGCTTACTCGTCAATAGAGGGCGTCTTTTTCAGTTCCTTAGTTTGGATGGGTGGTTAAAAGGGAAGGAAATTTTAAACAGCCACCTACATTTATGATAAACTGGTAACCAATCTAGGTCTTAAGGGGCCAGAGATTTAAAGAGCACATACCCCACATATTCTCGGGTGGTTACTTTTTTAATAAACATGAAGTATCATCTTCTTGTGCTCCAGGATTTTTATTATTAACCAATCTAAAGGGAAGAAATATATTAACGCAGACACTTTGAGATTAATAAAATCATGCATGCAATGAGAAAGCAATGAATCATTAAACAATGCATAGACAATGGTTTTGGGATCTTTATGATTTGAAATAATCAGCAAATATTTATCTTCAGCTAAAAGGATTACATCGTCGGCAACTCCATTGCAATAACACCAACCACCGTCGAATTATCTCGACGAACTTACGCCGACACGAAATCCAGAGCTGTCGTTCGAACATCGCCACTTGCAGAGGGGGAGGGGCAACAAGAAGTGGGAGGGATGTTACGAAAAGAGAAGGGTGGGGGGGGGGGGGGGGGAGAGCTAAAGTTTATGATGGAGTCCGAATTAGAAAATATTTATGATGGCTATGAAGAAGTCTAAAAACAGTTAGATCACAATGCACATCCACATATAGTGAAGAGGTAGGGAAAACATTACTGTTATAGTTGGGGGATATGTGAAAAGAATTATAAAACGTTTATGGAAAAAAAAAGTTAGGGGCTTTTAGTTCATGAAATATTTAAACAAAAAGAAAAATTAATATTTTTACTTTTCTATCTAAAAAATAGCAATAAAATAAAACCAAATTACATAAGTAGCTTTAAATAGAAATAATAAACGACAAAACTGGTCCTAAAAATTTTTAGCTTATGGTCGAATAAATTTACACGAGAGCTGTAGAAGCTCTCTGAAAAATTTAATCTCATAAAAAATGCAATGGACCTAAAATTTAAACAAGCACATTAATGAAGATAGCTGAAAGTAAAGAGCAGTTAACAATGAAAGAAGGAAATAGTGTACTCAGAATCTATGAAAAATCTAGCACAGCAAATATATTACCTTCAAGTCTTAAACAATCTGACTACATTTTAAAAACATTGACAGGTCACTCTTACGAAAACAGCACAAATTATGTTGACATTTCTGATTTTTCAAAAATAAACTTTGACAGTTACCACCCATTGTCTTTTTTTTTAAATTGATATTTCAATTATTTAGGAGAATTAAGTGTCAATGGCTTGTACATCTGTCATTTATGAAGGGCTTAAAAATATTTTGTCACTTTGCAATTCATGGAGTGCAAGAGAGTGGACAACTGAGTCTGAAAAAATCTATTTTAGACGTAACACAAAATGAAAAATGATTCAAAAATAGCAATTCTGTTTACAATTTCAAGAAACAATTTTTTAAAAATCATTACTGCAAATATAAGAGTAGATATTCAACAATTCAAATTTATTACCAAGAAAAAAAGAAAAAAGATTCATTTTATTTGTTGATCGTAGAAGTCGAAGTGAGTAAATGAGCAAGGACTACTTAAGACTTTTTAAAAAATACTGCCGGATTCAATGCTATTGCTTATTTTGTTCTGGAAATGTTGTAACAGAGTGAACACTATAAATCACAGAAAATGATAAAAAATAAAAAAATATAAAAAAATCTTCAAAATTTTTTTTTCTTTTTTTTCTATCAAGCTGAACTGCTATATAATTATTTTTAAACAAAAGATATTTAGCTGATATTTTACATGGTTGTGGACTTCGGCACAATCTTAAAAATAACATTTCAATTCATAATGTTTTGAAGTTGAGACACCTCGTATGCTCTCCTTCTCATTCCAAAGCCACATACAGTGAAGCCTGTGTAAGTTGACCACTTGTAGTGCACTACTTTAGTGGTCAACTTAAACAAGTGGTTCACTTATAGAGGTTGAAATATATGATATAGATCTAATTCTTTGCCTAAAAATAGCGGTAAAATTTACAAGTTTTACTGTACTGTTAAACCCTTTACAAAAGACTCAAGCACCGGCCATGGACCCTTGATTAAGAAACGAATGGAGAAGCACTTAGAAAAAAAAAACATCGTTTATGGGTGGTAGATATTGATAAAAAAATCACAAGTGCTGGACATGATTTGTGCTAGTTTTGGGAGAACACCAACCTGACCACTCCCTCTTAAAAATCATCTGACACAATCCAATAATAACCACACCCCAAAAGGACAGCCACTCACCACTGTATGCACTTGCCCAGGTCGATGCCCGTCAGCGCCCTGCATGTCCTGATGGCGGTCCTCACCAGGGTGGAGGGGTCCTTGTCCGGGTCGGGGCCATCCAGGGAGGGGGACCAGGGGCCCCCTATGGCCACCGTCTCGTTCTTGCCCCTGAGGCCCACCAGAAACTGGAGGAGGCGGGCGGGGTGCACGTGGTTCTCCCTGGAGTCCTCCCCGTCCTCGGCCAGGGAGCAGGACTTGTGGAAGATCTCGCCCAGGGCGGGAGAGGACATCAGCATCACCTGGGAAGGATGGGGAATCATTAAATGGCCATTTGGCAGGAAAATGGGCATTTCGTATCGTATTTGACAGCTCATATATTTTATTAAAGTAATCATTTTAAAAGGGCAGTGAACAAAATGCATTACTTAAAGCAATCACAGATGAATCGATTATTTCAGAAATGGCATAAGTCACATTTTCTTTAAAATTTGAGTTAGCTGTGGTTTTCCCATATTTGAATGTAGAGAAATAGGCTTATGTAGCAGGGAAGTCAATCCTTGAACAACAAAGCACTTTATTTAGAGGTCACATTTTTTGTTTAGAGCAGAAAGGGTATAAGTCCTGAACTTTTTGTAGGATTTAGTTCATTTCTGAATGAAATAATCGATTCACATAGGTTTGTATTATTTCTGGAGCAAACCATTTTGTTCTTTTTGAATGCACAATCGTCACCTAAGAGCAACAGTAAGACACCTAAACCTAGTAACAACAATAAGACGTCCTACTGTTTTTTCAGGGAGAAATTTTTTTCTGCAATTAAAATGCAGTTTACTAGTTATATTTCATTAGAAAATATAAAAACGTTAAATATTCAAAAATATAGGAGCAATCCATATTATTACTGCTTTTTAATAGAAATATATGCAACAATTTTAATCTATTTAAAATTAGTAAGCTTGGGGTTCAAAACACCGAAAATTATTCATGTTATTCTTATCATTCAATCATTCATTTTGAATAAAATGTAATTTTATTCAAATGTGGTGAGATTTTCAACACATATTTGCTTTTATTTTATTTTAGAGTCACATGCATTTATATAATGTGTACACATACTTTATACACATTCATTTAATGAAAATATATTAAATAGTTGACTAAAACATTTAAAGTAATTTATAATATTCATACACTAATTCTGTCACTTCAGGGTTCATACACTTGTGCTTAAAAAAAAAAATTCCCCACTTTTCCAGGTTTTCCAGGTTGTTTTTTAGAAAGTTCCAGGTTACTCGCTTTATTTAAAATTGTTTGAAGTAGCAAAGCTTAAGAACTGAATTCCTCCCTCCCCCCATAGGTTTAAAAAAAAATCTAGGATTTTTTTTTCTTTTTTCTCTCAAAGTTTTTCTTTTGTAAATTAAAAGGATGCTTACATTAAAATCAAAATTTTCCTTTTCTAGAAAATAATTACTTTTTAAAAATTCATAATTCATTACACATTTCATGTTATTTTCAATAATTTATATTGAGATAAACATCCAATTCTGTTTTTGGAAATTTACCTCTACTTCCATCTTGCAAATGACCAAATATGGCGGCTAAGTGAAAAATGTAAGATAAGTAGTTTTTTGAATTTGTAGCATAAAAGTAGTTATAACTAATTAATAATCCCTAAAAATCTACAATTACGACAAAATACTCAGTTTTTAGCACATAAGCATCAAAATCAATTAGAATTTTTAAAAAAATGTTCTCGAAATTTTGCATTTTTCCAGAAAATAATTATGAATTATCCATAAAAAAGGGGCACAATTTGCATTGTTTTCAATAGTTTGCATTGCAATAAACATCTAACGCCTTTTCTGAAACTTAGGCACTTAAAAAGTCTTGTGTACTTCCATCTTCGGGATGACCAAATATGGAAGCTACGCCAAAAATTAAGAAATAACTTTTTTAATTTGTAGCATGAAAACAATTTAAAAATAATAAATATTCATGAAACTGCAACTCAGTTGAAAAGTTTTTAGCACATTTGCATCCAAGGTAATGAGGATAAGATTAGGTTTTAAGAACAAAATTTTTCATTCCTCAAGAAAATTACAAATTTAAAAAAAAAAAAAAGCAGTATGTTTTGGGTTACTTTCATTTGTTTGCAGTTAGAAAACATCCAATTCTGCTTTGTTTTTGGAAACTTAGGCATTTAATCATCTTGTCTACTTCAATCTTGTAAATCACCGAAAATGGCAACTACGTTCCACATATTGCTAAAAGTCTTTCCAATCAAAAAACTATTTCCCCGATCGACGATCCCATCCTCAGGCTTGTGCTTTCCAAGCAGTAAATTATCTTCTCCCTTGTTGAGTAAGTGCATAATTTCTGTTCATCAGAGGAATTTTTTTCTTGGGAACTATTGAGAGGCAAAAATGGACTGCGGAAGTTTTTGTTTTGGGTTGCCACTTTTTTATTGCTAGGGTCATTTTGTCTCAAAATTTAATTTTTTTTCCAGGAAACATCGACAAAAAAGATTGTCTGATCTCATGGTACGAAATTCCCTGGGGGAAGAAAAATTTGGGGGTAAAATTCCCTGACATTTTTAACTGTGTCATTTTCCCTGACAATTCCAGGTTTTCCCAGAGCGTACAAACCCTGCATTTGTTCACGCAATAATTTTTGGGAGAAAAGCATCAAATACTTTGGAGCACTATACAGGGAAATTATGGGAATTAATCTTGCAATGTATAATATCGAATTTAGTGTTTTCATGTGGGATACTATACATAAAAACTTTTAAGCACAAAGACATTGATACGCATATGGTGTACATTTTTGCATACATTATTTTGTGGCAGAAGTATTATAATTTTCAATTTTTCCTGAGTGAAAACAAACTCGGGGATGCAAGTGGATTCAAGTCAAATTTTTTGAAGACGGTGAAATTTTGGGAAGCATGTGAACTCACCCTCTCTTTTCGTGTAAAATACTCTTCAAATATGCATACAAAAATCATTTTTTAAAAAATAATTTATTTATTATTATTATTTTAATATAATATTTCAGTTTTAGAAAGTTTCCAGACCAACATTTACGGAAAAAATCCTAAATTTTTGGAAATGTCTGAAATGTCGGATCACAAACGCTCTTGCAAACCCCTTTGAGAAAAAAGTTTTTCCCCCCAAAATATTCACTTTTTTTCTGGCCATTCTCATCACTAGTCGGTAATGCAAAGGGATTGCTGCAATCGATACCTACTTTTGCACTATAAGAATAATCTGCATCTGGAGCATCCAGGACAGCATCGTTTTCAAAGACGGGCTCAGCATCTTTCCCGATGATGTGGAAAGTGCAGGGGTGGTCCATGGAGAAGGGACGATGGGGAGGGAAGGCTTCCTGCCACAGGAAGTTGACGCCGCAGAAATCGGAGGGGATGTAGAGGTTGGAGTATCTCTTGCGCAGCTCCATCACATTGCCGATTTTCCTGGAGCAGACAAACAAAACCGAATGATTTGACTTTAAGTTCATTACAACAAAAGTATTTTGGCACTAATTGGAACCAAACACTTAATTTTTCATTTAATAATAGTGGTACTCGAACGGCTTTGTCCGTAATAGAAAATAAAAAGGTCATTTGGTTTTCCTGTATCTTCTTTACGAATAACAAAGCTGAAAGTCTGTCTGGATCTCTGTGACGCGGACAGCGCCTAGACCGTTCGGCCGATTTTCATGAAATTTGGCACTAAGTTAGTTTGTAGTATGAAATGTACACCTCGAAGCAATTTTTCGAAAATTCGATTTTGTTCTTTTTCTATTCCAATTTTAAGAGCATTTTCCGGAGCAAAATTATCATAAGAAGGACGAGTAAATTATGAGAACATCATGACGTGGAATGGGAGAGCGAATGAACATAGCCGATTGGCGAGAAATTCATCATCCATTATTTGTAAATATACAGGCAAACCAAATGACCTTTTAATTTTCTAATACGGGCAAAGCCATGCGGGGTACCACTAGTTAGAAATAATGGATGACAAATTTCTCACCAATTTCCACGTTATGATAATTTGGTAATTTACTTTTCCATATCATGATAATTCGCTCCATAAAATGATCTTAAAATTGGAATAGATAAAGAACAAAATCGAATTTTTGAAAAATCGCTTCAAGGTGTACACCTCCATGCTACAAACTTTGTCCAAAATTTCATGAAAATTGGCTTAAAGGTCTAGGCGCTGTGCGCGTCACAGAGATCCAGACAGCCAGACAGATATCCAGACAGAAAGACTTTCGGCTTTATTATGAATAAAGATCATCAAAAATCAGGGTTCATACCCTTTAGGCAGAAAAAAATTCAAGCACTTTTCAAGTACTTTTCAAGGTAAAAAATTTTGTTTTCAAGGAAATATCATAAATTTGTACTAAAAATATTGTATGCAGATTTCATTTACTACAAACACATAGAAATAAGGCAATAATACAAAAAAGTATAGGAAAACAAAATTGTTTTTTCTACAACAAGAGACGCTTTGATGAAAGATCTACTGCATTGAAAGTCTTTCTGAAAATGTTTGAAAAGTTCGATCATAAAGAGAAGCAGATACCAAGAGGTTTAATTTTGAGGTTTTTCAAAGGTTGCAGCAGTCAGAGGTTTGTATATTTTCCAGAATCAGCAAATTAATACTTAAAAAAAACCCTTTCATGTGCTTTTAACTTTTATAGGAAGAAACTAAAATACCCAAGTTCAATGGCATTGCCAGAGAGGAGTTTTTGAAGTCACTCCCCCCCCCCCCCCCCCCGTTTCAACATTTATTTCCAATATCTATACAGTGGTTTATTACAATATAAGGGCGGTTAGGACAAAAACACTATCCAGAAAGTTATTTCAGTTTGCACTATTAAGTTCTAAAAATATTAGGTTTGCAAATCATTTATAAGTATGCAAATCAACTATTCGTATGTATTTATTAGCTGTTCAGCCAATAAGGCATTTCAACTGTCCTCGAGTAAATTTAAAAATTAGAAAGTAAGAAAAGTTTATGAAAGTCCACAGTCCAGTCTCTACACCTCAAAATGTACAAAAGCAGCTTAAGCAGTGATAAATACTCTGAATGCAAACTTGAGCCTATTCAGCTTTCATTGATTAACTTGCAATAGACAATAAATGTGCAAGTTCAGATTTATAGAGCCATATTTCGAAAGATTCACAAGAAGTTGACATGTATGATGACAAAAGTAGTTTTATTTTGGGAAAAAATGGGTTATTGTTGAAATTAGAATTTAAATTTAGAAAGGCAATAATATTCAGGTGTAATTGTGATTTGTGAGTTCATAAAAAATTACCTGAAAGTTTCAAAGAGCAAAATGGGGCGGGGGGGGGGGGGGGGGGGGGGAATAATTTTTAAAACTAAGACCCCTATTACTTGAATATACATATGTACAACAATAACGTTTGCTATGCATACAATTCATAAAATAGTTTATTAAGTCAAAATATTCTGCATAGAAATACCATGCCCGGTGCCTGTTGATAACCAGCAACAGGCACTGGGCCTAGCTAGGCTGGTACTGGTCAATTTATTAGATCCAAATGAAGATGAAAGACCCTCCTTAAGCTATCTACTCTTTGCTGATTAAAGCCTCTTTCAGTAAGCTCCAAGTACCCACAACCTTAATAAAGTAGTAATTTTGAACATTTGAGGAAAAGGGGAAAATTGGAGATATAAGGAGGTAAAAGCATAAAAACGAACACTACTGAATTTCAAGTGAATAATCATAACACAACCACCCCTGTTATACACCTTATTTATTTTAGCAGACATAAAAAAATGATGTACTTATAAATAAAATTATATAAATCAACTTTATATTTAAAATACAAACTTTAAGTTAATTTGTTAGGTGCTCAACTGCTGAAATTTAAGTTTTTTTTAAAAAAAAAATCTGTTATGACCAGAAATTAGGTAAAGATAATCATTCAAAATTGCAAAAATAAATAAGCAAATAATTAAACAAGACCAAGGTAATAAGTTCTTTAACTCTTTAGTTATTAAAATAAAAAAATAAAATAAGCTAATCTGATGTAGCAGTGTCAAAATAACTACTAATTGCCAAAAATATAAAAATATTTACAAAATGCAAAAGGATTGAAATCTCAAACAAGGGAAGCAAATTTTCGCGAATTAAATTTAATGTTGTCATGTTTCCCATAAAATAAACTTATATTTTACTGAAATTAAACATAAAATATGCTAATCTACGGTAGCAAATATGAAAATAACATCCGATTAGTGAATATATTTAAATATTTGCAAGATGCAAAAAGATTGAAATTTCAAACACGAGAAGCAATTTTTCGCAAAGTCTGAGTTCGTTCGACGTGGCATGTTTCCCATGAAATAAATTTATTTGTTTTTCATTAAAATTAAACAAAAAATATACTAATTTAAGGTAGCATATGCGAAACTAACATTTGATTAGCCAAAATATTTAAATATTTGCAGGATGCAAAAGGATTGAAATTTCAAACACAAGAGCAATTTTCCGCGAAACCCGAGTAAGTTCAATGTTGTTATGGTTTCGAAATTAATTTCTTTGTTAATTAATGAAATTAAACAAAAAATAAACTAATCTAAGGTACCATATGTCAAAATATCTTTCGGTTGTAAAAAACATCAAAATATTTACAAGATGCAAAAGGATTGAAATCCCAAACACGGAAGCAATTTTCGCGATGTTGCATACTGAACACATGTTCAGAAAATCGCATTGGTGAAATACTTTTTTAAAACTTCTAAGCACAATTCGTTGATTTTTGAGAGAATTTAAGCACTAAGAAACTTTTTCAAGGTTTTAAAACTTTTTCAAGGTTTTCAAGCACTTGAAAATGAACTTTCTTTTTTCAAGCACTTTTCAAGGTTTTTCAAGGGCGTACGAACCTTGAAAATACACTTGGACAATTTAAATTTTTTTAAATTTAAAGTTTAGTAGAGAAATTTTATAAATAATGTGTTTGCCTACACATCATAAAAGAAATTGAAAGCTAAGCCTTTATCACCATGAAAACCTTATTCATGCTGCTATGTTTTGCTTAAATACACTTAATCCTCTTAAATATGAGTCAAGTCAACACAACAAATGCACAGAAAAACCTGCAAGTCATGGCATCAGTTCTAGCTAATTAAAAATGAAAACATGTCTGAAAAGTTAAATAGCAGAGTTGGCAATTTGGATTCGGATACAGGAAAACTTGCTATAGATATCCTGGGCGGGGTCCACCGCGAAAACCCTACAGTGTTTTTTTCTTGACAAGAAGGTTTTTGAATAAAATATGCAACGTATAGGTAACACTCCCAGTAATTGGCACTTCCAACAAAAATGTCCTAAAATAAGATTCGTATCTAATCTTTTAAAAGTAGAAGGCTATATAGCTACTGAATGTACATTTACTTTAAAGATTATAACTTCATGTTACTAAATGGTAGCAGTGCATAGGAAAGAAAAACAATTGTTGCTTGAGTCAAATCAGCCATTTTTGTTGCAAAAGCTTCTTTTCTGGCTTAAGGGAACCATGCGCATCAATCCATTTAAATCTGGACTTCAAATGTGTTTTAAATTTTTGTTGTCAAAAGTTTCATACAGTTGAAAGGTGTTACTTTGAGCGGGTAGAAGTATATTTTTGTCCCTTTTTGGAAGTTTGAAGTAATGATGGATGCCATTTAGTGGTGTTTCAGTTTTGCTAGTCTCCAGTAATTGGCACATGTGCCTACAAACACTAATGTGTTGTGCAATATGTCACTGATAATTTGCAGCAACTATATTATAAGGGTTCTCCCATTGATTTGAATCCTACATAATACACACACACACTAATTATTAAGATTAAAAAAAAAAAGTTCCGCCATTAGCCCGATATTGCGACTGTGAAGAATCGGTTCATTTTTTACGGTCCCTTAGAATAATCGGGTCATTGTTCCTTCTGCTGTGGAAACGGCTGTAGTTCATAAAATCGAAACTGCATACTGACTAATGAAACAGTAAAAATCTCGATATTATTTTTCCATGCAATGCTCTAAATTTATTTTTATTTCTCTAAAATACTTTTCCAACATCAAGATGTGTGATTTAAAATTAATTTATGTAAAATTATCTACTCTAAGTTAACATTATGTTTCTTATGATGCTAAAACTTGTATGTAATCCAAAAGTGAAAAATAAAATGATTTTCCAGTTCTATAAACATGTGCCAATTACTGGATCACAAAGTGTCATACACTGGGATATCAAGTGCCAATTACTGGTGATTTTGGTAGCTTTTTATACATATATTTTTATAAAAATATCAATTCAAATATTTTTAATTTTAGTGAACTGAATAGATGCACAGATGTGCATTCTTTAATACAAAAATATTTGCAAGTGAATATTTTTTTCTAAGTAATGAAAACAGAGATAAGTTTATGGACAAACTCTTAAAGTGCCAATTACTGGGGTCATTACCCTATCTTCAATCATTTCATAAAATTGGGTTCATGTTTTGAACCCGCCTCGGCATTTTAAAGATATCGCAAAGGAAACCCTCAAAACTTACAAATCCAAAGAAATCTTGGGTATCTGCACGGTGTATCTTGGAATGATCCTGGGCCTCCTCCTGGGGGGTGGGCTTCTACTGGGTCGTCTGGGGGGTGGTGAGCGAGACCTCTTTCTCGGGGGAGGGGGAGAGTATCGGTCCCTGTACCGCTCTCGCCTCAGATCCCTTTCTCTGCGAGGGGGAGAGTGCTGACGTCTCCCCAGCTGGTTCATTCTCGACACTGGGGAAAAAATTGGACATGAGATAGTGTGAGATGGTTATTAAGTTACAATAAATTAATTGGTTGCTCGTTTGCAGTTGTAAAAAAGCTAAAACTAGACCTGAAAATTCAAGTTTTTCCGGATAAAAACCAGGGATCGTTGATTTAAATTGTTACGAAAGGAGGTAAATTATTTTCCAAAAGTGTTGGTAATCTTACAATCTTAATTCACATTAGTTTCTTCTCATTTGTTCTTTCCTTCTTGCAACGAGATCGCATCAGCAGAATATGCAAATTGCCAGTAGCATTTAAGCTCCTGTCACTTTGCCTCATTCCCTTCCCTTTCAATCTCAACCCAAGTCAGACTTTGTTTTTTTCAGCAGCTCGGTCGAGTCTGTCCGTTTTTGCCGATAGCTTCGGCTAACTGCTCTTGACATGAGTATCACAGCTCTATATGTTTAACGTTTCATACTTTGACTTAGAATTTTTGATTCAGAAGTCAATTAAAGTATTATGAGCTACTTAATATTGTAAAGAGCGTATTCCCAATATTTCGTTTAGCATGTCATTGTATATATCATAGCCATAATAAACAAGTTACTTTTAACTTTGGCTCTTCTTGATGTTGCACAAGATAAATATGTTTTTTTTTCAAGAACTATCACACATCCTGGTTGAGCTTTCACTTAAAAGTCAATAAGCTGAGCACTTTTAAAAGCTCACAGTTTGAAATAAATCATGATTTAAATCAATTGTTTTTTTTAAATCAAAATTCTTAATTAAAATCAGTTTATTTTATTTTTATAAATTAATGTTGCACTTTTAGAATGTGTTGCTCTAAATTTAACTACACTGCATCACACAATTTTAACTTTATCAGACAAAACTACATAGATCCCTTTTGATGTGCGTGAAACAGATTTTCCTTCTTGCAATATTGCTTTTACTCCAAAATTACAGTTTAGTTCAGTATAGAACCAAATAAAAATTTTCAGTTTTTCTCATACACCATCACTGATATAATTAAGAAAAGTAATTGCTCAACATATATTCTTTTACACTAAAATGTACACGATGATGGAAACCATATTTTTAAGCAAAGCATAAAACAAAATCACTTCTTATAGAAATATTAAAAGGTATTTATAAATCTTAAAAATTTATTGAATAGTTAGAGAACTTATCTTAGTTTGAAAAGTAAGCTGAATAGATTCATCTACTGTATGAAATATATTACGTTTATAAATGTAAAGTAATAAATTATGAATTTAATAAGTCAATAATTACAGTCATCAAACGATTGTTAAGTTTTTAAAAAATCATTAAAAAATACAAAATATTTTAAATGTAATATTTCTAACAGATTTACCTTTTTACAAAATAACATATTATTTCACTTTTTAAAGTTTACTTTTCATATTTATAGTTCTTAAATACAAGCCATCAAAATATAAAACTACTTACAAGGGTAAGTAAAAACTGAAATATTAGTAGCAGATAAAAAAAAAAAAATACAATCAATGAATCATACAATCACATCAATGATCGTAATCAAGAAGAGATAGATTAAAGAAAAGTTTTTATATATTTTTTAATAAAATAAAAATGCAAAATGTGTCTAGATACTGCATAAAATCAAAAATTTTTTAAAGAAATACTTATATTTTTGGAAAAAAAAAAAAAAGCTTGCATACTCAATTTCTAGGGTCTGCTTTTTGTTGATATAGAAAAAATGTAAATTAGAAAAAAGCAATTGATATTGTTTAGTTGAAACAGAAATATTACATAAATGCTTTAGTGAAGAAAAGGAAAAAAAAATTGTTTCTCAAGAATCAAAATTTCCTTGAGATTTCTCAAGTGGGTAGACACTCTGTTCTAAATATTTCAAGTACCAAAAAAAAAAAAAAAAGCAGCAGGTCAAAAGAACAGGTTTCTTTTTTAATGTTTACGAACTCTACATCCTCTGATTTACAATGCTGAGATAAAAAAATGCTATCTAGGAAAAACGCATGAATGTCATTAATATTTTTCAAAGCTTAAATCCACATAAGAGCCAACATGGAGTTAAAATGTAAAAGTAACAGAAATCGCTTCACTTAATAAAGCATTACTCTTAGACAGTAACATTCACTCACTTTTGCCATCTATCACCTCACCATAATCCACTTCTTGAATCCAATTATGTTGATTATTTTGCTGAATATTCAACCGTTGCTGTTGTTGACCTTTATGAAACAGAAAATAAAGATTATGAAACAAAAGTAAGCAAAGGTCCACCAGTTTGTTAAAGTTATCATAATAGTGGTGTGAAAATGGTTTTACAATTAAAGACAGGGTATGCCTTACATTTGTATCAATAAATATAGTAGCAGCAGTGACATGTTTGCTAATCTCTTAAAATAATAAGTCTCAGTGACTGTTCCAAGCTCTTGAGATTAGAACAGAATAATAGATTTCAAGTTTGGATCTTGGAATCAGAAGAAAAAACGGATTCACATTGCCAATAAATTTTAAAGTTTTATTTTTGTGTAGTTGTTCACTAAACATTAAGGCGAGTTAGAAAAAATACTGATCAAAACACAACAAAAGCAAATCATGGTTAAAATATATTGACCTGTTTAGTTATTGTCAATATTTTAATTTTTAAAGGTAATTTTAAGTGTAAATCTATCGTTTGAAGTAGTTACAAACAGTAGATAGTCCTTATTAAAAACTACGGCAAGACATCGAATTTGAAAAGCTCAATTCTCAATTTTTTGTCTGATTGTTAGTTCAGTATGGTGCCGACAATATATTCAGCTATATTTATATCTAGGGCTAAAGAAATGGCGATTTCTCAAATGAAAGGATAAAATACTTCAGTTTAAATCTGAACAGCAATCACAATTCACACTGAATTAACAATCAGCACCTTGCATCATACGAAATACTTCATTTTCAAACTCTGTTATAAGGCAAAAATACCTAAATTTAAGACATTAGGGCAAGAAAACAATAGCAAACACAAAAGCAGAATACAGTAGTAGAGAGTCTCCCCCCCGTAATGCAAATGAGGAGGTTGAACGTCATACGCCGTGAACTGGATAAAAGTGCGAGTTGCGGTATGTGAGCATTATGTGTAGTGAAATTTAGACTTACTACACCGCTAGTAGAAGTGAATTTGCAAAGAAAATGTCCACAGCCTGAAGTTGGAGAAAAAGAAAAACACGTGAAGCATTTTTCCTCAAGGAAAATCTGTATTTATTATCCACAAAGGATTTCTAAAGTTGACGAACAACATCTTCATTGATATTTAAAAACATTTAGAAAAATAGACAAATATTAGCCGCTATTTTACAACGAAACATTAAGTTTACGAACATGCTGATTCCAAGGAATATAAGGCATTACCGTAATACACAAAAATAGGCCTAAAGGTGTTTTATAACTTTAAAATTGACATCACGTTGTATAACGCCCTGCCAGGAGTAAAGAGCACTGGCAGACATCACGAAATCACGTACATTGCGGCTATGTGAGGTGGGAGAGAGAGCGAAAAAGATCGCTCGAAGTATTTAAAGGTCTTCACATGGCTGTCAAATTAAGAATATGCAAAATACAAGATGTGTTGCCAATGCAAGAAAGTTAAAGATATGTTACCAATCAAAAAAAATAAACTCGCGGTTATAAGATACAATGAACTCGTGACTCGGTTCACCCAAAAGTTCATCATTTGACTGAGTCATTGCAACCGATCGCACACATGACGTCACAACGTGATGCAATGTTTACATCGAAAAAGGATTGATTCTGCATGATGCAAAAATGTATTTTTAATGATTTTTTTTTTGAAATTAAGTGATTCTTTCACTTTTTGTGAAAGTTTAAATTAAAAATCTAACAGTGTGGTCGTCATCAGTTTGTTTATACATTGGTCAGTAGTCGAGAGAACTGTTTCGAGGTCTTTCGTAAGCCGCTATAAGCGTATAATCCAAAGGTCACTGCAGCAGAACCGGCCCTTCTATTTTAGTTCGGGAAAAGTCAACCTCGACAGTATTCTTCATACCACGGACTGGAATCACTGGAAAGTAACTTTTTCATTTACTCTTTATAACGTCCAAGGACTATGATTTCGTATTAACTACCTTAATTTAATGCAATCAAAGCTTCAATTATATTCTCTTCAGTTGTTTGTTAGCCAAGAAGCGGCATTTGTACATAATGTAAATGAAAGAAGAATTATTTTTAAATAAAATATTCTCTGCATCAGTTTAAATATTACCTAAATTTAACGGACAAGCATCGTCCAAGTAGCATTATTGTAAAGAGAGAACGACAAAAGCCAATCATTTTCAAAATAAAATTTTAGAGCTACATTGCTTTCTAGAAAAAAACCCACAGGGTGTTCAGTAGGTCCCTGATGCATTTTGGAAATTCATAGAAAAGCAACAAATTTTCGTATGATTATGCAGTTTGCAAAAGAATATTTCACGGGTTCACTACTTTTTTTTTTGTGTTCATTTTTGTCAGATTGGAGATCAGAAAATTCTAATTGCCCAAGGAGGCTTAACTGTTTCCGCAGTCCATGCTGGCTGGAACATGGGATGAACTTGAGTATTGTTCAAATGTGGTTTGAGCAACAAAACGGTGAAGCAAAATGGCTCAGTGATTAAACTTGCCACATCAAATTCAAAAATCGACAAAAGCCTATTGAAGGTTAGAAAAACATTTTAATTAAGAACTGTTAGTTTGAACGTATATACTGTGTACTTAAATAACTTATATCAAAAACAGGGAGCATAAGTACCATCAAAGCATCGAAATCCTATATTCATCGACGATAATTCAGTGCCGACTGTTCGCTTGATTCGAGTTCATGCTAGGGAGCGTTGAATGGCTATTGCCATTCTAAATTAAATAATTTTCCAAAACCGTTCACACATTCAACTCTAGTCATGAAAGGAATGGCTTTTTGTTCAATAAAATGATTTAGCACCTCACATTACGTCTGTTTTTCTTACTGTGACAATACAGCGCCATCTTTAAACAGTTTTTTTTTCCAATGGTAGATTATGAACAGTTACAACATGATAATAACAGGAAACAAAAAAATAAAACAGGAACAGAGAACAAAAAATGCTGCAACAAATTCATTAATCAATCTTTAAACAAAACTCAGGAGCTTTTTTTTTTTCTTATCCTAAAAAATAACAGTGAACTTTTGAAGTATTCTTGTGCAAACCGCATATTCATGCTACAATTTGGGGGGTGATTTACCATAATTTTTTTAAACGTGTCAAGGACTTTTTGCAAACACCCTGTATTTCCTATCATACTTCAAAATCTGAAAATCCTAATTTACAAAGATGGTCCCTAATCAAAATTTCAGACATTAACGTTTGAATTTCAAAACATAGTACATACTAGGCATCACCTAGTACACAGGGCATCACAAAATATTCTTCTAAAATACTCATTGATAACTTAGCAACAAGAGAGCATAATTCAACAAAGGATTTATTCAACAGACAGGCTTTAATCTTTCCTTTGTTTGTATTGCTTGTCCAAGAAAACCCCCCATCATGTATTTCTGAAACCTACTGACAGAAAAATGCAGAATATTTTTTTTCAAAAATTCAAAATTTTAAAAAAAGTGGAAAAGGATCATTGCTTCATGATGGGGAAAAAAATTATCAAATGCATACAGAAAATAGCCCCTGGTATCATTTCTAAGCAATTTGACCCATTAAAGGTTGAATATTCCAGTCAATAAAGTTGAAATGATACTGTTGTTATCATTAAAGTACAAATAAGGTAATGCTTGTCATCCTAGTCTAAAAAATCCAGTTATTAAAATTCATTCATCAAAAGTTGGCAAACAGTGACCAAGATTGGATGAAAATCTTCAACTTTGAAAAACTACTAGAATTTCACTAAAAATTTCAAACTAAAACTAATCAAAAAGAATCGTTAAAAATGCATTAGAAGCACAATCTGTAAAAGCTGACCAGTTTTCAAATAATACTAGCTGCATCGCCCGGCTTTGCACGGTCCACTTCAAAAAAAAAAAAATTATGTCATGGGACGCATGTTCAACACTCAGACTAGAACAAAAAAAAAAAAAAAAAAAAATCAGTAAAATTTTGAGGCAGATTGCGGAAAAATAACCAAAAAGTAAACATTTTAAATCCCCCGATTACAAAAAAAGCCTTTAAAACAAAAGCCAGACGTTTACTTGTTCATATTCGAGAAACAAAATGGCAACAGATCTTTCGTCTCAATGATTTTATTCATGCTACACATTTTAATAAAAGCATTGTTGCGGGAAAGTTGAGATGAAGCACTGAATAATAATTTGAATGGAGGAAAGCCTTCGAAAAATAGGAATTTTATGTCGAAATCTAAGTGTCATAATTAGTAGTTTTTAATTGATATCTCTGCTAATTTTTATCGGAGGATTATGTTAAATAGCCAAACATGAAGACGGGAAGATGACGAATCCATCAATACCTGGTTCGATAGTCAGTTCACAGTCGTTCGAGAGAAGAAGCTTGGACATATAAAGATACACTCAGGTTTTAATTATATAAGAGATTATATAAGATGAACTACACACACACAAAAAAAAATAAAACTTGGCAGCTATGCCCATTTAAAGAGTAGTGCAAAATTCAGTCAATACCTAAGCTTTCCATGAGCTGTCCGACGGTAGAAAAGGCCGGCTGATTGGCTGCCAGGCTCAGTGGGTTTACACCTTGAGGGGGAAGTCCTAATGGCTGCGTGCGTTGTTGCTGCTGTAACAACTGAGGACGGGTGTTGTTGGTTGGTTGGACATTCACCTAAAAAGTTGGAAATCGGTGATTCAGTTTCAAATTCTTTTAAAAAATGTGCAAAAAATAATAATACATCTTTCCACATATACCTCTGGATGAAGCTTTTCTTAAACTTTTTCTACATAATTCAAACAATTAGCATTCAAATTCAGTGTTTTAGTTGAAAGAAAATGTTTGTGGGAGCTCATCTTGGGATTCAGGAGGACTCATCAAGATAAAAGTGAGTTTAAAACCAAGTACTTTGCTTTTTTATTACAGTAAAAAAAATTTGAAGAACAACAATCTCCCCAAACTACAGCAGTGATAATAGAAATGGTCAGTAGGCATATTTACCAACCAACCATTTCATTTTGACACCCATATTTTCAAACTTAGAAGCCAACAAGTTTTCCATTCTGTTCCTCCCCTGATCATGATTGAGAACCACAATCGACGTAAAGGAGAAGAAAAACATTTTTTTCGGTTTGGAAGTCTTCATAAGAAACATTACTTTGTGTACTATTTCTATTTAAAGATTTTTTCGTAAAAAATTTTTGCATGTTTATTTGTACATTTATTAAAAAGATAACCTATAGTTAAGGCATGCCTAACCTTGAAAAGGCTATGCAGATCCTAATCGCATTATTACAATGCTGTCAGGTTAGGTTTGCCCCGACTCTATATAGATACTTCATTTTGATGCCTAGAAAACTCATGCGGACAGTCAAAGTAAACTAGAAGGCTACTGTTTTCTCCCCAACATTTGTCACTTTTATCATTTAATTCAGGGATCTCTAACCTATGGCTCATAGGCCATGAATAGATTTTGTCTGTCCTGCAGGAAGCTTACAAACAGGAAAACATATTTATTTCACAATATATTTCCCTTTAAACAGGGTTCATACTCTACTTTGAAAATTAAAAGTAAGGAGTTTTGCAGGAGTTCATTTTACTTTTTAAGGACTAGTTTCTTGTTTAAAGATGCATTTTTAAAACAAATTTCAAAAAAAAAAAAAAAAAAGTACAACTCTATTATTATTTATTTTTGCTTTCATACAATATATTAATTGCAAAAACATACTACTAAATTTAAAGTAAAATATGTGTTTACTGCTTCTTAGATGTGAGCCATCTCCGAATCAAATTCAAATATGGGGGGGGGGGGCATTGAAATATGTTTTATTTTGAAAATTAATAAAAGATAAGTGATATTGATTGAATATTAGTATTTTCTTAAAAACAAAACAGGCACTAACAATTTCCTAACCAAGAAAAAAAAAGACTTTAAAAAAATAAAATAATTGCTAAAATAAGAACTGTAATAAGCCGACTGAAAGTAATATAGGTCAAAATAACTTCCAATTATCAAAACAATCGAAATATTTACAGGATACAAAAGGACTAATTTCAAACACAACAAACAATTTTCAGCGAAGTTTGTGTTTGATTTTGGCATAGAAACATAAGGTTACTCATACAAGATAGAAATACAGAAAATTCAATTGAAATATTATGGATCCTTTTGAAAATTTTTTACAAATTATTCAATCTTCAAAATAGATCAAAATTTTGTAGACAATTTCAAAACTTTTGTGTGAATCTGAGCAGATAAATATAGAAAATTGGCAAATTTTAAGAGTTCTTCTTCTAAAAAGTATGAAAATTATAATTCTAGGAAATAGTGGTACCACTGTTTAGCTATTAAGTTGCTCTTTCATCCATTGTATAAAATATGTTCTGTTTGTTCATGTTAAGAAATTAATATCTACAAATGTTTTTAAATAAAAAAAAAAACTTAAATAGAAAAGTTTTTTTTTTTTTATTTTAATAAAACAAAACCTGCCAACTACAGATGTTATGTATGTATCAAGACACTTAAAGAAGTTAAAAACATTCGATTGTGTTTTAATTAATGCTTTTTAAAAATTTGAGATCCTGACAGGTTTTTATGCAAAATTTCTATGAACCGAGATTTCCAACATCCGAGGAACTAGTGGTCCCAATTAGCTTGGATAATCGAGATTTTACTGCACAAATTTAGCACCAAATTAAGAGCCAAAAAAGTTCAAACAAATATTTTTTTGTAACAGTAGTTTTCAATCAGTAGTTTTCAATCATTCTAGTGTCAGGTATACAATGATACAGCCCTGTGTTATGTTGCTCTATTCTGTTGCTGGGAGGTAAACGGCAGCGTCTGCAGATATAAGTTTTTGAGATATTTGAAAAAGGTGTTTTGGATTCTTTAAAAAAAAAAAAAAAAAAAACTAACAATAAGAAAATGTTGGAATTAGTTTTTTTTTTTTTTTTTTTTTGCACTTTTTTATAGCAGAAACCATATGACAGTAAAGACATACAATAAATGATAAAAATGAGGAAAAAAAAAGTTAAAAATTTGCAGTTGCTGCCCACGGCAGAATTTACTTCTAAAGTCAGTTTTCATGAAATAGGTTATAGATTAAATTCTCATTCCTGACACTGGTTTCAGATGGATAACAGTCAAAATCTTAGTGTGTGTGTTTTTTTTTATGTGGAAGCTTCTTTAGGGAAAACAATTGATTGCTTAATAAGAACACATCTTATGGGTTTATGGCACTGAATGCAAATGCCAGGGTTCATACTCTATTTGGATGAAAAAATTCCATGACTTTTCCAAGACTTCTTCATGACTTCAATGAAAATTTTCATAACCTCGTTACATGAAGAGAATAGCACTATTTAATCTCAAATTTGGTAATATTTTGAAATGAGCATTAGCAAAACGTCTAGTATATGAATGCCACAGCCTCATCGAAGCACTTACTCGTAATGGAAAAAATATAAGTGCACACTTAAAAAACTAACTATTCTTATTTGTCTTCATCATATAAATTTTCGTAAAGTCAAAATGCAGTGAAACAAATATGATGATGCTTAAATATCTGATTTTTTTTTTTTTATCAGGCAGAATGATATTGAATGGGACGAAGGTCATCACTAAGTTTCAATAAATTTGCTTCAAAAGTTACCTTTTAGTGTCAACAGTGCCTTTAATCATCCACGTAACTTGACAGTATTTTGGTTCTTTAAAGTAAAGCCACATAGTTTAGTTCCTTTTATGTTTTTAAACCAGATCTTTTTTGAAAAAAACATTCAGTAATGAATCAACCTTCTGATTCAAAAGTATATTTATTTTGTTTACAAATTTGCATATTTTCAAATGCATATAAATTAATAGGTTCAGAAATTCCAGAACATGTTTAATTCTTGACATTGAACGTAGTAGTGGGTCGCATGGATTAGTTTTGCGTGCCATATGTTGGGATTGGGAACTATTGTTTTAGAGCATTAGAATTCCTCTATTTCTGTATTCTATCGCCTGACTTAAGATCTTTATTTTCTAAAACATTCAACAAATTAAGATAAACTCTGATAAATTTATTAATAAAGTCCTTACGAGTGATGGAATCAAACTTGCATGCAATTGAATTGCTTTTTTTTTGAGTGGGCGTGGCAAAACTAAGAACGTAAAATTTTGCTACTACAGAATATGAAACATAAGAAGTGTTGAAAATAACAGAAAATTCAAAATAAGTAATGTCTAGGCAATAAAATCACATCACAAAAAATTGGCAAGCTGCTGCGACAGAAGTGGATGCAATGAGATTTCAAAATTCAGATTTGATTTTTGGAACGTTCAATTTTCCACTTTCAATAGCTTTTATGTGCTTTACTGTTAAATCACTCAAGATTTCTAATACTCTTTTAGCTACTGTTCCTTTCTCTTTGTCCAAGACATTTTTCCATGACTTGAAATAAATTTCCATGACTTTCAATGAAAATTTCAATTTTCCATGACTTTTCCAGGTCTGAAATTCTGTTATTTTTTTTTCATGACTTTCCAGGATTTCCATGACCCGTACGAACCATGAAATGCAAACACTATATCTGAAGCTGTAAGTGTGATTTGTTGTACTAAGCCAGCAGTGAAAGCAAAAATATACTTTACATACACACACATACGGGCAGTTCTCAAAAGGTGGGAGCAAACACAGACCTCAACTTTGAAGCTTCAACACCAAATAACTTTTATTTTAATTAACTCAAAAATTTTTGAGTTAAATTATAATACTGTATAGAGACAAGAATTGACATAAATTATGGAAAAAATGCTCTTTAAATGCCCTTAAAAAATATTTTCTTTGCTAAAAGGCGCAATTTTGGACATACCAAAACGTTAACTGAGCAAATGTACCATTAAAGAAAAATTTTTTTAAATTATTTCCATACGTTTCAAAAAAAATTTAAAGGTATGAATCTTACACTGAATAATTTTTTGTTAATATTTTACACAAATAACAAAAGTAAAGACAGATTATTCACTTTGTAAACGATTTTAGAAAATAGTAAGTTTGAAATTTGATGCATGTCCAAAATTTACGATCTTTACAATGCTATTTTTTGAGAACTAAGTATATGATGTTTTCATTTTAAAGGTGTTTATCGAGCCTCGGAATCAAATTTTAATTGTTTAAAAGTGTTTTCATAAGCTTTTATGCAGTATCTTAGAAGAAAAATAATTTTTTTTAAACGTACATGTGAGATGTCCAAATGGCGTTACGATCTTGACGCCGAGAATTCTGTCCATTTATTCATAATTTTTGATGATCTACTGTCTTCTAACCTCAATAAAAAACGTTATTATAATGTTATCTTCTTTAATCCATTGGTATTCTGCATAATTAATATGTTACACATTGAACAATACATAAATTACAGTAGAAACATGGCTGCTTATGATCGAACCGAAAGCCATTTTGCGCTAAAATCGCCAAGCAAACCTCCGTTGGCGACAACACAGTATACGATAAGCTAAAGGTTACCAGAGGGGAATTCCAATTTGACAAATGTAGTTTATCGTCAGCTGTACCAGTTTTGGCGACTTTATCACCTGCGCTAGCTTTTTTTTTTTTTTCCGCTTTTATTATTTTAGAATTCTTTTTCTCTTCTTTCTTTTGGAAACATAATTTAACGATCTCCAAATAGAAATACGAATTTCTTTCATCAATAATTTTTTTAGATATCATTTTAATTCTTATGACATTAGAAAAAATATTCATTATTAAAACTGATGTCACTTTTTACAATTGTATTATTTTTAATTTGAAGCTTTTTTTTAACCTTGCATCAATTTCTTCAAAATCATTCCAAAACTTTATTAAATGTAAGGAGCAGCATGTATAGCCATTCAAGTATTTCATTAACATCCTCTTTATTATTAAATTGCAAAATTTAAAAAGTAGTAAATAAAATTTTCATTGGAAAAGTTAAAAATCAGATTAACAATTGTCAAAAATGGTGAAACTTACGTTATAATGATGTCCAAAATCCGTTACCTACAGGAAAACAATGTCCAAAATCTGTTACCTACAGATTGCTGATTTAATTTGCTAATTAACAATTTTTACAAATACCTGCTGTCTTTTCATGTTCATATATTGTGTTCTAGGTATGCATACTATAGAATAAAATTAAAATTGATGTCAAATTCGAAATTTTTTGAAATTGCTCAAAGTTAACTTTTTTGTTCCCACCTTTTGAGAACTGCCCATACATCAAAAACTCAGTACTATAAAGCATAATACAATGATCCATGAGGTTTTTTACACAAAATTTACATAAATGCCAAACCAACGCTTTTTGTTTCTTACTAGTTACAACAAATTTTTTATTATTATTTAGCTGAAAGCAGGGGAAGAAAAGGGGGGGGGGGGGAGAAACTATTTAGACCAAAATTTTAGGACTTTTGAAGAATCAAAGTTACGTTCAAATGATGAACAACGTAACGTAATTTATTTAACTACAGTGAAGCACCGTTTATACGTTTCTGAAGGGACTGTATGAAAAAGCGTACAAATGAAAAAAATGTATAGCAGATATTAATATGTATTAAACTCTGCAGGGACTAAATTAAAAAACATATAAATGATAAAAACGTATAAAAGAGAAACGTATAAACGGTGCTTCACTGTACTATGAAAGTTGCATTAAAGTATGAATTTACCTGAACTACTTGATTAGGAAGAACTTGTATTCTAGTAGCAGTCCACTTAAAAGGCATGCTCGGATTATAGGTGGCTTCGACCAGGACCCTCTCGCCAGTCTTAGGCATGGTGCCTTTCACAGAACTTTAAGAAAGGAAAAATAATGCTTCAATTTTAAGGTTATAAATCACCAGGGATCATACTCAATTTCAGAAATAAAATGATGGAGTTTTAGAGGAGTTTTGAAGGAGTAAAATGAGGTTCTGAAGGAGTACTAATAGGCTGTCATTAAATGATGTCACACTTTTTCCAACATATTTGACCTGCTTCCCTCTTTGTCACAAAGTGTTACACTTCACCTAACTCCTCCTCTTGTCACCCATGTCATATTTTTATAAACAAATTGTTACAATAACTGTGTGATGTCACTTTTTGTCACCCTCTCTCTTCTCTTGTCACAATTTCATAAGCCTGTTTCCTCTTCAAGGCATGACATCATTTGTGGACGACACTTTTTACAATATTAAAACTGTGATTTGCTAAACAATTGTTTTTTAACACAATCACTTAATATAGTACATCTAGTAATGTAGTTTTAAATATTTGAATAATAATTAGACAACCTGACTTTTGCTGCTGAGAGTGTGGTGGAAAGAAAAACAATAATCCTAAAACTTGAAAAAATAGTACCATTTAAACGTGTTTTAGTCTTCTAATGACATTTTCACCTTAACTTTTATGACTTCTATAATCAATTTGCAAATCACATCTTTATAAAAAAAAATATATATATATATATATATATACGAAATTATATTAAAATGGCCCTTGTGATGAAGTTAAGTTGCTGATTGAAGTATTTAAAGTTGCTGTCACAGAGGAAGATTATGTAGTCTTGAACTATAAAAGAAGGAGTTTTGAAGGAGTCAAAACCAAAATGAAGGAGTTTGAAGGGCCCTTCAAAAAAATTTCCTAAATGAAGGAATATTGGAGGAGTTTTGAAGGAGCGTACGAACCCTGAATCACATCTGAATGGAATTTGTCATGAAAACAATGTAGGTGACAAAGATTTAAATAAATTGTATTACATTTAGAAGTAAATTTCTGTAAACAAGTTAAAAATGATAGAACAATGATCAAATCGGAGAAGAAAAATGTCACGACATTATTAAAAGTACAAGTGAAAAAAATGATAATAAGAAACATAAAAATTCCCCATTCAGTCATTTTGAGGTTAATAAAGCAAGTTTCATTCCTTATCCAGTGCAAAACAGAACAAGGTTTAGCCGTCAGTTCAGGGTTATGGTAGACCCTTTCTGAATTTGCACTGATGAAGGTTTGCTTTGTTATCATTGAAATGGCTGCTTGCCAGTTTCAAGACTCTTTTAATCATTTTCATTCATGTAATAATTTTGCCGCTACTAGCGCGGGGTACTGAGCACTCAGCTTAATTTTGACCAAGTATTCGGCCAATATTGAGTTGATGAAAAAATTAAAGATTTATAAGTATGAATGAAGCAAAGAATTTTTAGCTGATGAAAAAACTATATTTTTTCCAGGAGGAATTTAAAGTACAGTAAACTCTCGATTATCGGCGGTCGGTTTAACCGCGGTTCTGATTATCCACGGGTCTTTTCACTTTTTTTTAAGTCATGAAATGCTTTTAAAACTTTTGATTGTGTCATTGTTCGTTTTTAGCTTTTACATATGCATATTTTTTACATTCCATGTTAGTAGATGGAATGTAGTAATGTTTTTAGCTATAATTTAAATGCAAGTGTGAATGTTATTCATATTTTTTAGCGATTGTATATAGTAGTAACGTTTTACTTATTATTTGGATTATCCGGGGTTTTCGCTAATCCGTGGTCACCGTGCCATCCAATTCCGCGGATAATCGGGAGTTTACTGTATGCAATTATTTAATACTGATCGACTTATTTAATATGACTACACTGTGTAGGAAGCATTTAGTATAAAAATCAATACAATTCATGAGTTTTCAAAAGAGTTGTTTTTTTAAAATTATTTAATACTGTTTTGGTATACAGTAAAACATCATTTATCCGGACGAACTGGGATTGACTAAAGACAATTGGGATATCCCTGGTAAATTGGTTATTAACCAAGACGAGATTAATTCTTAAATAAGCTGATATACAGTTTTATTACAGTAAAGCACAATGCTTTGTAACAAAATTACATGGAATTGTCGAACACTTTAACTTCAATAAAACTTCCTAAAAGTACTTTGAAAACTAACCTAGTTTGGAAGAAAATATCTTCATCCACAAATCCAAAATTGTCATGCAACTTTGTCACAATCCCAGTGATTACTCTCTGTTTATACTGAGGCTGGACAGCTGCCTGCTGAACAGAATGTTGCTGCTGCTGCTGTTGTTGCTGCTGCTGCTGTGCCACAGCTGCTGCAGCCACAGCAGCCTGTTGTTGAGCCACTTGCTGGGCAGCCTGTTGCACCACTGCTGCTGCGGTCTGGTGCGGATGTGGTTGCGGTGGCTGATACTGCGTGGCTTGAGCCAGCAATCGAGGTGCAGGATAGCTGACGGTTGCAACTTGAGAGGTGGTGAGGGAGGTGGGAAGAGCAACTCCAGGCTGCGGCAGGCGACCGATCTCGACAACCATACCACTCTTCGAAAAAGAAAATGACAGAGGTCAAAATTACAACTGCACTACAACTTGTTTCACTATCAAATATTTTGCTACCTTAAGATTTATAAAAACTAGCATAGTTATCTGCGATGTGCAGAAAAGCAATTAAATTTTTCTCTGAAAAAGAAACACGACGCAGAACAGATTTTATTTCCGTTTTCAAAGTACCCCAGCTGAGAAAAAGCAAAATAAAAGAAAAGAAAGAGGACATATGAGGCAGTGAGAAGCAAAGCGATGTAAGTGGCAAAATTAAAAATTTGGAGATAAACAGGCGGGTGAACCTCTCCACTGTCTCGGGGCAAGAGATGGTACTAGAAGCCCTGGCAGTTGCTACTGTACAGCACGATTCAGGAAAAAAAAGATCAATGAAAGCCTACCTAGAACGTTATCTTTATAGTCGTTTTACTCGGAGTTTGAAAATGTGCACTTACATCCCTTTGCTTCTCACTGCCTCACATAATGCAAATCTATTTTTTGTATGAGCATTGTGTTTTGTGGCGTGATCTGTATCACGCGATGTCTATGAGTTGAATTTAGAACATTCAGGAAACTTCCTAACCACTGCATTCAAGGGCGGCGAGTGGGGCTTATAAGTGCGGGGGCAAAATGTTTTTAGGAAGTTAAAGACAATTTGATGCTATTTTGAGTGACTAGGGGGGGGGGGGTAGCTTTTGATGTTCTCTTACGTAAATGTTTTGGAATTGTAGTTTTAAAAACGCCGTTTTAGTAGAGTTTTTCAACGTTTGGGGAATGGAGAGGAGTTTCCAGGGTTGTCCCCGTAACCTTTTTTTTAAAAAAAATAAAGTCTATTTTATACTAATAATAATAAAAACAAAGAAGTTTGGATCGTCTTTGATAATGTAAGGGTAAGGAAGGCTCTTCCCGGAAAAAAAAAATCTTAAACTGATGCTTTAAAGATGCAAATTAAAGCTATCTTTAATAAATTTAGAGCAACGGGTTTGATACTGATTTTGTTTTGATTTTTTTTATCAATGTTATCATGTAAAAAGCAAACTGTTTGTTTCGGCTAATACGTGCATAACTCTAGGAGCAACAGGTGAGTTTTGTAGACAACTCTAACAAACTCAATAAGTTACCGCCCTATAGCCAGGGCTAAGGCAGAAATACATGAAATACACCGCCAGCTCAGTCAATTCCAGCCGAGGACTGCAGTTTCGTGCTTATTAGCACTCATAAGCCCGGCATAGGAGTGACTGAGCTGGAGGTGGAAAACCTCTTAAGGAAGCCAAGAGTGCCAAACAAACTGGTAGCTAATACAAAATTAGCACTGATCAGACGAGTGACCGAAGCAATGGTTCGGTTCAACTCGAAGATTGAAGGCAAGGCAGGTATAATCAGTAAGTTACCGCCTATTCAGTAAGCCAGGGATAAGACATGAAATTTCATGTATTTCTGCCTTGTAGCAACATATTTGAGAGCACAATCTGTAGTGTTGTAGTCAGGGTTTCCGCTACAATCGCATTTTTCGCATAATGCGAAAACACTATCTGAATTGCGAAAATAAAGCAATGCATTTTCGCTGTTTTGCTCAAATAAAAATAAATTAGTTTTTTAAATAAAGAAGAAATGTATGATCCTAGAGAGGAAGCGTGCATGGCGATAATCAACTTAATCTTTTTAAAATCTTAGCTAAGATGTTTGAACTACAATTAAGTTCAATAACTATTAGTCTTATACAGCATTATGTCCCCCCAAAAACTGCTTTATTAGGAGGAGGGAACTGCAACGTTCTAAACACCAATCATGTTTTCTTTTTTTATTTTATGTTTTTAAAAAATTGCTGTTGTACTTATTTCTTCAAGGATGTCACAAATGAAATATGAATTTTATTTTCAACTGGAGATGAAACACACTGAGGCATATATAAATATATGAGAATGTGTAACATTTTAGCATTTTGCTAACATTTTTCCATCAGTTTTAGCTTTTATGCTAAAGAACTTTTGAACCCAGCTTAAACCCTGGTTGTAGTGAAGAATTGAGTTTGTCGTAAAATATTATCGTTTCTATAATGGTAAAATAAACAGCCAATAAAAATACATTTACATGTAACATGCCTAATTACATGGTTTACATTAATCATTTGTTTAGATCACATATTTATATGTAATCTGTTTAATTACATGTAAAAAATGTGATCTAAAAGAATTATTGACAGGATCCTACTAATTAAATTGAGAGTAAGAGGTTCAGATATGCTAGTTATCCTTTTGAAGTTTTGTTAAGCAGTGATTTAGACTACACATTGATTTACTCAAAATTTGTGTCATTCATGCATTTGTGAAAATCAATCATGTAAAAACAACACAAAACAAAGTCGTTCTTATTAGTCTCTTAATAGGCCCTACTTACTTATTATTTTCTAGACTGCAAAGCATTTTTTCACAATCAAAGAACATTATACCAATTATATTTAAAAATGAATGGATGAAAGCAACATCAACAGCACAAAAAATTGCAAATCATTGCATACACATGTTTTCCGGTTAACGAGAGTTTATTTTTCAATTATCTTATATATACAGTTGCTCCCAAACGTATGTCTATGACTTTCAATGAAATAGGACTCTATCCATTGGTTAGAATTAATATTTTGGAATAGGTATTTAATTATAAGATCTATGATCAATTTTCAACAAAATTTTTTAAAATAATATTAAATCTTAATTTTTTAAAAATCAAAAACCAAAAAGTCCTGGAAATTTTATCTCACAAAAGTCTTTGTACACTTAAAATGTCTATATATTATTGAATAATAGAACTATTTATTAAGTTATTATTTATTAGAATATCATGCAGTATCAACAACACCTTCTAAACATCTGGGAATAGATTTTATTCTTTTTCTTTCTTTTTTTGCGTAATTTCTGAGTAAGTGTTCAACTACACTTTGAGTCTTACTATTTCTAGCTCTATTTTCGTTTCAGAGCCGTATTTTCGTAATCTAGCCTCCAGATATCTCTAAATATGTTATATTAAGTTAAAATCTAGAGATTGAGGCGGTACTTTCTAAACTTTAGGACAATTTTCGAGGCACTTGACGCAAATATGGAAAACCGTGTGCTTCTTATTATTATCTTGATGAAAAACAAAGTTGTTTCTGATAACCAAATTTTTGGCTAAGAGTTTAAAATTGGTTTTTAAAATATTTAAATGAACAGCATGATTCATTATTTTATCAAAAATTTCCAAACTATTAAGTCTTGGTGCTGATATGCACCCTCACACAAGAACACCTTCACCGTCCTACTTAACTACTCCAACTAAGTTTTTAAGATTAAGTTCCGATTTTTTTTTTCTATTTACAATTATACAACAATTTAGCCAAAAATCTTGACTTCATTTCTATCTGTAAGACGTAATTCCAAAATGTTTTGAGCTTATTTATCATTGATTTTGCAACGAAAAGCGAAAGCTTTCTGTTTTTCGCTGGGCCAAGAAACTTTCTGCGGAAAGAGGTCCATTTAATCCAGCTAATCAGAGAACTTGGCGAACAATTTTAGGAGAAAATTAAGTGTAAAAATTTTCATTCAACTCTACAGAAACCTTTACAGCAATAAAATGTGTATTTTTCATAATTTTTTTAAATGTAAATCTTTGATCACGCTTTGTCAACTTCGCTGGTTGACCTTTTCTTACCTTGTTTTCGGTCCGATTCTTTTCTTTAAAGCATTTTACCAAGCACTTTAATATAGAATGGAATAAATTAACTAATTTAGAGACTTTTCAAACCAATTTACTGATACGGTGAGGAAAAAATTTAAATTTCGAATTGTGTTTGTGATTTTTTACAAAAACCAGTCATTTTAAAGTAATAAGCACAATATTAAGAAATAAGTAAACAAAAAGTTAAAGCCAAATGACTTTTAAGGGTCAATATAGTGCAAAAATAATAAAAAAACTACTGTACGAAGACTTTTGTGGTGTATTATTTCTCTGTCTCTTGGTTTTTTGACCCACTTTAAAAAGAAGATCCGTCAATATTTTGAAAAAAAAAAAAATCAGGGTTTTATTTAGAATGACATAGGAATGATGTGAAAAAATATTGGACTTCCTATTCGAATTCAGTTTCGCGTTATTTCGATTTTACTAAAAAATTTCAAAGTGTATGAACACTTTTGGGAGCCACTGTATATATAAACAACTTCTGCACACATCATTTTAGAAATACTAGCTCCATTTAAAGATAAATTAAATATTATTAGCCTAAAATTGAGGGAGGGGGTGGTAAGGTTTAGGCCAAATTGTTCAAGACCCTGTTCTTGAAAATAGTGTATGTGGTCAATTTCAAATATTTTTGTGAAAACCACTTTACTTTGACACAAAATCTTACGAACATTAAAGTTAGCTTTTGATGTCATCTTTTGATATTTTTTTTTAAACTAAAATTGTATGAATTTTCTAAAACTTCAGAATCATTCATACCAGATTTGTCGTACCACCTTATCAGTTTGTTGATTGTGAAAGCACCATTGATTTCTAAATTTGATAATTTTTTTAGGCAAATGTCAAAACACTTAATTGAATTTAACTGAACATAACTTACATTTACATTTGCTACTTGTGTGGTTGCTGCTAGAGAAGCAGGAATGGCCAGACCCTGCTAAGAAAAAGGATTAAAAAAATTTCATGTAAAATTTCAGAAGAAATAATTAATATGCATTTTAAATAAAATTAAATAAATGCAACACTTCCACTTTTAATAAAAGTGCACAAAAAATAAAATAAACTAAAAACCTTGATTAATAATTTTTAATTTTTGTCTTTACCATTTCTTCTTCTTTAAACTATCAAAATTTCAGTGCACTTACACTTTTATTCACATCAGCATTAATTTTTAAACGTTGGTGAAAAATATTTAAAAAGTGTAATACTATATCTTATTTAAAATAATAATTGAATTGTCTAACATTTATGCATTAATTAAAAACTAACAAAGGGCCATTCTATGAAAAAGTCAACCCTTTGTTCCGCATGTGATGGTTCATATATTTCATTAAAAAGTAACAATTTTAAAGGGTAATGACAAAGTTTTTTGCTTAAGAAATCACACATAAGTTTGTAATTTATCAAGGAGAAAAAAAAATTTCATTGATATTTTAAAGTATTTTCAATGAAATATATGAGGCCTCATGTGTGAGACAAAAGCACCCTTATCTGTGGAATGTCCCCAAACGTTATTTTACCTTTATAGGGAAAAAATACTTTTCATACTTTTTCAACTTTTCGACCAAAGATGTGATTTTACACACTGTATTGTGTGTGAATTCAATCTATACATTAGGATACACAAATGGTCACTGAGTTAAGTGGGACTAGCCATTTTCAAAACTTGTGAGTCTTTACTTCTGGTGTTAAAAAAAATAAATTATTAACGAAATTATTAATAATAAACAAATAGATTTAAAAAAAAAGAACTCATACCTGCTGTAACATTGCTCCTTGTTGCAAAGCACTCTACAAAAAGAAATAAAAGTGAATAAATGAGAGGAGTTTGCAAATGATAAATTTATAATACAATAATAATAGTAATAAATTAATAAATAAAGTATCACAATTAGCATTTTATATCTCTACAACATAACCTAACAAATAGCTTAACATCAAAGTTAATTTCAATTACCAAAAAAGAGGGAGGAGCAGGACAGTTCATCAAAATTTACATATTTTTAGTAACTTAAGGTCAACATGTTTAAAAAACGAGCTGATGTGTGCATCATATGACTTCCTTTTACTCCAATTTAATGTCATTTCCCCATTATTGGCAATTTTAATGTGATTCAATAGTTTACTCTCTATCACCAACAATAGCCAAATCGAAACCAGATTTTAAAAAAAATTGCCAAATTTGTCGCCAAGCTGGCGACAAAACTTGGTGACCAAAAGCCTGACGATATATTGCCAAGTGTCCGCCAAATTATAACACCACATGAGTTTGCATCGAAATTAACAATGATTTCCCCCCAAAAAGGCGCAAAAGACCCCCTTAGGAACATCCAAATGCAACCAAAAGGGAAGGTGCACAACTAGACCTCACTAGGAGTCCACATACCAAATTTGAACTTTCTAGGACATACTATTTTTGAGTTATGTGAGATACATACACACATACGCACATACATACAGACGTCACGAGAAAAGTCATTGTAATTAACTCAGTGATCATCAAAATGGATATTTTGGGTGTCTGTACATTCCTAGGCATATATCCTTGTGTGATCGAGTCGGGAAAAAAAACCCAACATTCATTTGGGGGTGAGCAAAATCGAAATTAAGGCCGATTTTTGAGTGAAAATTTTTTCGCGAATACAATACTTCCTTTTTTGTAAAAGGAAGTAAAAAAAGGTTTTATTACATGGAATGGAAGTAAGAATGATGTATGAAAATGAAAGCAAAGAATAAATAAGGTTAAAATATTTAATAATGAAAATTAGGAAATGTTTCATTATTTTTAACATTTTAAGAAAAGTTAAAAATAATGAAACATTTCCTAAGTTTATGTAAGTAACTTGTAATATTCCTCTAGTTTTGTATTATTTTAACATCAAAATTTCTCAATTTCAATAGTGTATATATCGCCATTCTAAAGTATCACCTTCTTAGACCCTCTGTAGAAAAAAATATTCACACAGAATGTTACAGAGAAACGTATTGGATGCATAAAAAGGATTTGGCAGTCAGGTGCGGGACAATTCAGTCTAAGTTTTCCTTATAATTTCATATACATACAAATTAATAAGGACTGAAAGTTTAAGTCTGTTGATCAAGCGAACAATTAGCTTGTGTGATTTTTTAAGCAAAAAAGTTTCCATGATTTCTTTTTCAAATGTTTTTTTTTTAATGAAGTGTACCTGTCACATGTAGGACACACGTTTGGACATTTTTGTAAGTTCTCGATTCTGGCAAAATAGCCTTCTATTATTATTTTTTTTAAGTTAAAAAAAAAAAACTTTTAGACTTGAAAAAAAAAGTTTTTAAAAGAGCCATAAGTGATGACAAATATTCTTTGCAGCAGGTGTAAGCTTAGAAAGTTCAGAGAAATATTGGGAATGTTTTACCTCATTTTTTGTATGATAAAGAAAATTTCAAAAAGAAAGAAAATGAAACAATCATGTTTCAAAATTGACTGGACTATTGCAATTTTCATACTCGTGTATGGATCGTGAATGTCTAACCAGAGGGATTTTTCTGGAAAATTTAATCATTGAAACATCCCTTTTTGGGGGAAATCTCGGCTGTTTCGATGAAAATTCGAGAGATATTTACTTCATTCGGGAGTTGGGGAGAAGGCATCAAAATTCGGGAGGCTCCCGAACAAAACAGGAGAATTAGCAACTATGTTAGTGTTTCCCCTAAACTAAAAAAAGGGCACAGCGCTTTCAGAAGGGCATTTTAATTAAAAGGGCACTTTTTAATAGAAATTTTGCAGCAGAAAATGGACTTTTTTGTTTTGTGTATACAATATGCAATAAAAAATGCAAGTATTTACAATAGTATTTGTTTTTTAATAATAAAATGCTTTTTAGTGCTTGATTTAAAAACAAAAATGCTAAAAACTGAGAAAACTTAGATTTTAAATGCAAATAAAATTTCAGTGGATAAGGGAAACTAAGAGTTCTGATTGAAAGCGAGGTTCAGTTTATTTTTAGGATGAAGATTTGTTAAAACTTCAATGGAATAAAGAGGATGCATGGAGAAATACATAAAATAGGACAGGGCGCATTGATCCTCAACTTCAAAGGGGCAGAGAGTTGGACCCTCTTTAAAATACCTGGGTGAAATACAATAGCCTCGCCTCAAAGCAAATGTAGCATATCTAACTGTCAAGGGCAAATCCAGGACTTTTTTTTCACTACCTATTTTTGTGAAAGTATTGTATCAATGGGGGGGGGGGGGCTAAGAGGGAAGGAAAATACAATTGTACCTCAGCTCAATAGGCTTGTACTGTGTACAATTCAGGAAATCATCATCCCCCAAAACTGATGCTAAAAGATTGCGTAAATGCAACTTGGTGAAAAACAGCTAAAAATGAGTTTAATACTATGAAAAAGTTGCTACCTAAGCGATTGTTCATATATATAATCTTTGCATTTTATTTTACGAGTAAACTGTCTTTTAAACAGAAAAACAAGTTTTTTATTTTAAAATGCACATTTTTGTGAAACTTTCGATTATTTAATATCGTTTCTAGAACGTGCCAATTTTCAAAGTTAGTTTTGTGAAGCTGCTGATTTTATAACTTGATTTTTATGAAAGTACCGATTCTAAAATAAGATTTTTGTTAAAGGTACCGAAAAAACGGTAGTAAAATCAGCCTGCATTGTGCCCTCACTGTAATTCCCGAGACTAGATACAGTAGAAGACCGTTATAACGCCGACCTATATAACGCAATTCTCTATAAACCACACAACTTTTCAGAAGTAAACAATAGGTTTTGAAGTTTAAAAAAATCCCTCTGTTTTGCTTTGCAAACATAAAAATTGTTAGGCAAAGTTTTTCGTCTTTTCATCTTAATTCAAAGCTTTTAAATTGAAAATTAGTGCTCATAGTAAACAGAAAATCCCAGATGGCTCTTGAAAATGCAGCTGTTATGCAAACCATGAAGTAAGCAGAAGTGCAGGATAATGCACTTCCTTTTAATTGTGAAACATATTTATTTGTGAATGACTAATTGTAATATTGGTGCTTTAATCCTCATTGCAGATAAAACTCATTCTGAAGTGCTAATATATAGCAGGGTTTCCGGTACGGTCGCATTCCTCGCAAAATGCGAAAATACTATTTAAACTGCGAAAGTGGAACAAAGCATTTTCGCTTTTTTTGCTCCAATATAACAAGAAAAAAGAAAGGGGGGAAAAAGTGGTACAATCAGAGAGAGGAAGCGATATTGAACTTAATCGTATTTATTAATCATATCTAACATGCATAAACTGTTATTAAGTTGAACAATATTTCATCTTAATGGGCATTTTATCCCCCCAATAAATACATTGTTGGTGGTTTTCAGAAAAAAAAAGTTTGCTCTCTCAATATCAAGAACAATTCAGAATTTTTCATTTCAAATTTTTAAAAGATATCACATAATGTGCATTTATTTCTTCAAAGATGTCAAGCCTGAATTTTAGCATTTTGCTAAAGACTTTCCCTCCAATTTTAGTTTTTTTGCTAAAGGATTTTTAAACTTGACTTAAACGCTGATATATAGATATATCCTGAATATTGGTTTTAAAATTTGGGAAATGATCAATATAACGCAAAAACCTGTATAACGCAAAAGTTCTGGTCCCAAGGTGTGCGTTATAACAGTCTTCTACTGTATCTTACTCTTGCTTCGAGGCGCAATATGTAACTCGATCAATCTTGTCATTGGAGAAAGAATCCACTTACCTGTGTCAACGTTAGGGCTGCCAGACCAGTGGTATAGGAAGCACTGACTGCAGGATTCACCTGTTGAGCCTGCTGGTTCTGGGCTACCACCGCCAGGGGGTTGCCTGCCCCAGCGGCCAATGAGGCGGCTGAGTTCACCTGCTGGGCGGTCAGGAGGGAGGAGCCTGGTGGTACCGGTGGTTGCACCAAATTCGCTGCAAGAAAATAGTCAACCAGATTAGACTCGTGTGCCATTTCAGTGGAAAGAAATGAAAAACTTGAATTTGTTTCTGACAAATTAAATACTTTCGCAATCAACAGTTCACCTTTTTACTTTTTTGTTTCAAACACCATAATAAACATCAGGTATTTCATATTTCAAAGACTTTGTAAGAACCAGGGTTTGTGATTTTTTTTTTAAATAAAAAGTTGAGATTTTTAAAAATCTAAATCCAATTTTCTTTATTTTAAATTAGATTTTTTAAATTTTTTTTTTTTAAATCTTCAAGAATTTGTAGCTATTAATTACTTTACATTTATAAACATAATAATCTTTACTAACAATAAAGCTCAAAGTCTCTCTGTCTGGATTTCTTTGACGCGCATAGCGCCTAGACCGTTCGGCCGATTTTCATGAAATTTGGCACAAAGTTAGTTTGTAGCGGGGGGGGGGGGGGGGTGCACCTCGAAGCGATTTTTCGAAAATTCGATTTTGTTCTTCTTTTATTTCAGTTTTAAGAACGTTTTCCGGAACAAAATTATCATAAGATGGACGAGTAAATTATGAAATCATCATGACATGGAATGGGAGAGGAAATGAACCAATTAGCGAGAAATTCGTCATCCATTATTTGTAAATACACAGGCGAACCGAATGATCTTTTAATTTTCAACTATGAGCAAAGTCATGCGGGGTCCCACTAGTATTTCATACAATAGATGAAAAAGCAACTTTTTAGCTATTTTCATTCCATGGAAGTAGCTATTTTTTAAATAATTGGAATAAGTAGACTACTAAGGGAAAATTCCATTAACCATTTTGGTAAGATTTAACACCTTGACCAAAATGGTTAACGGAACTGCAAGCAAATGGATTTTTCTAATTGGAAAATATTGGGAGCATTTTCTGAATGCTGATATTAATAATGAAAAAGGACACGTTATGCAAATTGCTTAAATTAAACATTTTTAACTAACATTTACTTTTGCTTGAGACCTTTCAAAGGAAGGGCATGAGAAGATGTGATCCAGACTGAGTTCTGTCCCTAAGAGCTAAACTGTTTTGGCTGCACTGCAGAAAATTACCGAATCCCCCAAAGAAGATATTTTATTCGGAACCCTTCCTCCAAATAGCTGAGGCAGTTATCTCTGCACATGGTACAATTTGAAGGAAGTCAATGGACACGACAACCAACCAACCCTTCAAAAGCTAGAGGCAGCATATTTTAGGAAATGTATCTAGATGTGAAATAACAGACACAAAATGTTTATTGATAATTACATCGCTCGTTTGGAAAAAGAGTGTCACAATACGAAATTTTTAATTTCTTTTTTTCGCTTAAAGGGTTTCAAATGACATTATTTTCTTTAGAAAATAGTTACAGACTTTTTGTTCTAATATTAACCACTGGAGAGCACGGCAAATTTACTTTTCCTACAGCAAAATAATATCCTAAAGTGTTAAAACTTCAAATGCTACTCTTGTAAAATTTCATTTCTTTGTAGTGTGGCACTCTTCTTCAAAATGAGGGACATAAAATAATTTTGTAAAGGAAGAAATTAAACCAACATCTTTCCCCCCCCCCTAGTTAAAACATCAAATTATGAAAATATTTAAATCAATAAACAACTAATACTTACTTTGGGCTCTAACCCAAGGAGGATTTTTCGTGGCAGCAAATTGAGACATCCTGAAGATATCCAACTTGACTGATTTAGTGTACAATCTTCAACAAAATTTGCAGCAAAATTTAACTCTGAAACATGAAAATAAAATGCAATGAACATAGTTAAAATCAAAAATGTGCAATTTTGATACTAGTTCATATAAATGATTCATTTGGTCATCACAACTATAATCAATTTTTGTTTCTCACAATTTCAGTTTTTGTTAATTGCTGCTTCTATTCTCCCCAAAGCAGAATATTACTAAATTTGCCATGTACGTTGCAGAACAGCAGCCTGAGCTGCAGAACAATTCTGTTCAAATGCGAGAGGAAAACTCGGACAAATTTTCTGCAGAAATTCTACAGATTTCTGTGAAATTTCTGCAGAAACAGCAGATTTTCTGCAAATATCTTCCAACTCAACATAAAATTTTGCAAATTCTACAGGGTTCTTAAAATTAGAAAAAAATCTCAAATTCTCGAAAATACGATAATTTGGCGGAAGCGCTGGCGCAAAAAATGTTGAATTCAAAAAGTCCTCTGCAAGAACTTTAGATTTACTTCAAACTCAAAGAAATCTGCAGACTTTGTACAAAGTTCTATCTTGAGTTGGAAGATATTTGTAGAAAATTTTCAGTTTCTGGAGATTTTCTGCAGAAATTTAATGTGCCAAATCTGAAAAGATTGATTTTTCTAGGTTTTTGTCTCCCCCCGATCAACCAAAACGGACCTTTCACAAAATCCCGATCAAACAAAACGGACCCTTCACAAAAATCCAATCAACCAAAACGGACCTTTCACAAAATCCCGATCAAACAAAACGGACCCTTCACAAAAATCCAATCAACCAAAACGGACCTTTCACAAAATCCCGATCAAACAAAACGGACCTTTCACAAAATCCCGATCAAACAAAACGGACCCTTCACAAAATTCTGATAAACAAGATCGGATCTGTCAAATTGTTTATTGAAAGAACAAATCTGAAAGCAAAATAACGCATATTTCTGTGTATAAACCGATAATTTTTGGAGCCTTTTTTTAAGTCAAATTGGAGGGATCAGCTTATACAAAATCGCCTAATTTTGAAGAAAAAAAAAATGGCACTCTTGGGATGCTCCTGCAAGCGATGAATAATTGCTACTGCCAAATAAATATAATGCTTGTTTGTTTTATCACAGCTAATTAGCAGGAGTGTTTTTGTAAACTTTTCTGAAAAGGCATTGGTAAGCACTTTTCTCTGCTCATGATTTAATACAATAATAATATATATCTGCGAAATGAACTTAGAACTGCAAAGGGATAGTAAGGGTGAGGAAAAAATATGATCGCTTCAGATAGTGTTACCAACTTCAAAATTATCGCCACTTAGTGTCTGGCGTTGAACCTTTATAATGACTTGATTAGAAAATATTCTCATCATTTTGCCAGCTTGTCAATATTTGCGTTTTTACGGTGCAGTGCGATGTTTAATTGTTATTTTGGGAGAAAATTATATGGGTTTTGATTTTTCGATGCTAACAAGGATGATTAACTTTAAATAAACTCTTTTAATTACCGTTTTTTTTTTAGATGTCTACATTTTGAAAAATGCAATCTTTTAACATCCGATATGAGAATCATATTTTGTTCTTTTTTCAAGCTAACTTCGCTTTATTAGGATTCAAATAAATGAAAAGTCTCTTTATTTCTGTTAGAACTCTCATTTCAAGTTTTTAAAGCAAAATTCCATTTTCTGTTATGAGTCAAAAATTAAAATGCTAAATAGATAGTTTATTTTATTTTATTTTTTGGGTCAACTGTGTCCACAGAAATTAATTATATGTTTATCATAGGACTCTAAAATGCAATTTTAAAATAATTTTATCAAAAATATTTCTTTCACAAGCCGTTTTTATACTTTTGATGCCTTAACTTTGAGAATTGCGATCTCTTTGCATCCGCTATGGGAGTCCGATTTTTCAAATTTTTAATGATTATTACGCTTTGTTAAGAGGTAAACAATTGAAATATCCTTTTATTTTTGTTAAAATCATGGAATTTATAAATTTTAAACGAAATTCTGTTGGGTCAAAAAGTTGAATGCTGAACCCTATTCTGAATTTTATTTTATTTATTCATATTTTTGTTACAATAATTTTAAGTACTGTACAGAAATATATCTAGTATAATTTAACATAATGTAGAATGGTAGATAAGTATTAATACTTGAAAGAGCGATCCCCCCCCCCCCCACCAAATATCAGAAAAAAAATCCAGAATGATTTTCTCGGCGTAGAAGAGGAAAACACTCAACTTTAAGTTTATTTGATGCAGTTTGTGCCGTCTTCAAATTTCGTTTTAACAAAAAAAAAATTTTTTTTTGCAAAATTTTTTGATTTTTCACAAAATTAATTCATTTTTCACAAAATTATTTGATTTTTCACAAAAAACGGACCCTGTGAAAAATCCTGGACAGATCCCTGAAACATGTCAACTTTGAAACACGTCCATCGCCGAAAATTGCATGTTTTGTTTGAGATTTCAATCCTTTTGCATTCTGAAAATATTTGAATTTTTTAGAAAGTTTTTGCTACCTTAACTCGACTCATTTTATTTATTATTTTTGTAATTTATTTATTTATTAACATTATTTTAATTTCTCCTACATGCCCTGTAAAATTAGCCAAAAAAAATGTGATTTGATGCCTAGGTTCGGATTTTTTTATAAAATTTTGTATCTTTGCTCTTTCTATGCATTTTAAAAAGAATATAAAATATTTTTGGAGACTCAATTGGTTTAGGTTCCACATAAATGTATAGCAACAGTAAAGTTTTAAAAACTGGGGGAGGGAGGAAGCACCCTTCCTGTATGAAATGTTGATTTAGGGCTCCTGATTTGTGGAAAAGGTTACGTAGGTTGCTTGTGTATACAATGCTTGAAGTACTTGCAGAACAATTTTTGGTTCAATGATTTTACGTTGCAGAATATCGTCAAGTATTCTTGCTTTAGAGTCTACTGAATAATATAATACTTTAGGACATAATTTCTAGGCTTTAAGCTTCCTTCACATGGAGGCAAATAAGTTGAAACTACTTTTGATTGGAGGGTTATTAGGATGTTAACCAAGTGGAAAGAATTGCCCGACATCTTTCACCCAACAGTTAACTTGTCAGCAAGCTAGGCACGTGTGCAGCTCTACCATTTTCATCCCAAAGAGTAAACTAAAAGGCCACTGTCAAGCATTCACCTAACACAGGAATAAACTATTTCATTCAACTAGGTTCAGTTTTAACAGCGTTGCAGAGTAGTAGCTTGAATAAATTCAGCTTCGTGCAGTGGTGTGGAACATGAAGTTATCTTTTTTTTATGTACCCTTTTCTTTTCAAGAAGATAAGTTGGTTTAACAATGTTGCCTTGTGTTAACATAACAAGAAACGCCAGTGAATTAGTTGATAGTCAACTTTTTTAAAAAGTTGATTCAACCAACCGCCTTGTCTGTCTTTAAAATGAACATCTTTATTTTCCCAGAATGAACTATACGGGAAACACTAATATTTTAAGTTAGCCCAAGCAATCATGTATATCTTCTAAAGCTCGAAAGTGTTGTACAATTTTAAGGTTTCAAGATTTTTAATCTTATGACACAGCAAAAATTATAATTCTATTATTTTGTGAGATAATTTCCTGGCTTGAGTCAAATAAGTCTTCCATAAAGTTGTTTTACAAATTTCATTTTTTCAAGAAAACAGTCATAAAAGTGTCTATTTTTTTATTTTAGAAAATTATATAAAAGTAAGTGTACGAATAACATATGCATTCAATTGTTAATTTTCGATATTTTTTGGATTGAAATGTTAAAAAATTAAAATTTTATGAAAAGCCAACATTCAGGCAGGGTTCGCGTTTACGCGCTATAGCGGGTTTTTTACGCAAATTTGCGGGAAACGGACGCAACTTCCGCGAAAATTCGGGTCCTGGGGACCCAGAACACCCAAAAGATAAAAGCCAGAAGAAAAAAAAATGGGGAAAATGCTGAAGATCTATCTAGTGAATGCTTTTAAACAACCAGGAGAATCAATAGAAAAGGATTAAAATGACCCTATTTCTTTATCAGCTATTCAAACACACCCCCTACTGTTGATCAGTCAATGGAATTTTAGTGATAAGACTGGAGCTTACAGTGACCTCCTGGGCAGAGCTCAGGGAGCAAAATATTGCATGTTCATAAATAGCCCATTGTACTGTATTCTAAGAATAAGTTCTCCCTCAACTTTTATCTTGGGAAATTCCTAAAAACAGCAATAAAGACTAAACGTAAGAGTGGTTTCAATGCAATCTTCAGGATTAATACAGGACAACTCTAAAGTTAACGCTTGGATATTTTGCATTCATCTAACCAGAATGACTTTTGAAAATCATTATCTTGCATCCTCAATAAAAGCAGGGGTGAAAAAAAATGGCGAACATTTTCCGGATCGCGCTAAACACAAAGTTCTGAACTTCACATTTTTCTTGTGAAATTGCTTATGAATACTTGAATTTTACACAAAAGCACTTGGATCATGTTCACTTTCTAGTAATTCACCTATTTCTGATGGGCTATTTTTATTTGGACTTGCAAATTTTCAATTAAAATCACACCATTTTGAAAATGGCGAGATTTTAAAAATAACACGAAAGCCAACACAGATGTTTTGAAATAGTCAAAATAAAGTCAAATATACTAATTTAAGATTGCAAATGAGCAATTTTCATACTCATGTCAGAAAATGTTTCGTTTTTGCGATCACGATTTTTGCGTTGGGTTAATTCGCTTGCAAATTTTTTCTATTTCTATGAAATTGCCAATGATATTTGATAATTCATGGAGGGGGGGGGGGGCTGTTCGCTTTTTTACACCTAGGAATTTTTTTTATAAAAGCAAAGGTTAAGGGAGTGCTTTCTGCTTGATCAATCAAGGGCATTTGTTTTTTGTTTCATGGTAAAATCCAACTTTAAAGTAAATTTTGAGTTTATCTTATTGTAATTGATTAAATAGTTTCTCAAATAACTAAGTCTTGCAAGTGTATTATTTGAAAATATGATAATCACAGAAAAAAGGACAAAATTAACCAATTTAATTTATTTCATACCTTTAAATAACTATGTGGATAGTTTCTTTTCCCTAAGTATAAATAGTTGTATATTATTCGTTTATAAGCTAAGATTTAATGTTTAAAATTTAAGGGACTCATTTTTTCCACCAAAGGACCCAAATCTTTTTCATTAATGGGTCCCTGGGACCCAGGTTACGGATAGTTGAGCGCGAACACTGTTCAGGCTTATTTTGACTGAATGTTAATTTTCTAGCAAGTAGTAAAAATTTAAGAAATATGTCTTTTAAACATTAAAAGAGAATTTTAATAATCTTTTGTGTAATATAAGTAAAGATTAGCAAATTTTTCTTGTGTGGTAAATCTCAAAGCATGAGATACCAAGGTCAACGTCACAATCTGCTCAGTAGTACAGTTTCCTTCCAGCATCTCTTATTGTTTTTGTCTCTCCTGGAACAACAAACTTTCTCCTAATAGTTGCCGTTTCCTTTGATTTGGTGGTATCTGTCTAATAAAATGCCGCTTAATCAAACGAATGTCACGTATATGAAACTAAATAACTGGGCTAAGACTATGAACTACATATTACAAGAACACATATTCTATTAGTGCTACATCTAGGGATGGAACGTTTAGTTCGGACCCGGTCACAGTGAACGGGTCTTTCAATCGAACTAGTTCAGCTTTTAGTTCAGTAGAAAACAATCTAGTTCACTAGTTCGTTTAGTTCTTAGTTCGTTTAGTTCTTAGTTCGTTTAGTTCTTCGTTCATTTAGTTCTTAGTTCGATTTCGTTTAGTTCTCTTTCTCTCGTTCGATTTGGCAACTAGTTCGTTCGTTTAGTTCTTAGTTCGATTTCTTTAGTTCAATTTGGCATCTAGTTCATCAGTAGTTCTTTTCCTCATCTAGTTCACTGAACTAGAAATCTAGTTCCCTGAACTAAAAGCTGACGTTTAGTTCAGTATTGCATCTAGTTCGATTTCATCTAGTTCGACCAGTTTTCCTGCGTGTCTCTCGCAGTGCATCTGCTTTTCGTTCAGTCATTCAAGATTCAATGGAGCTATTGTTTAGCAGAGGCGGGTGGGGGAAAGTTCGGCAAGATTCTTGACTTTCCTTTCAATTCAATCGCGATGCACGATGGATGTGGCGTGATTAGTGAAATAGGCGGAGTATGTGCGCCTCGTCACATGCATTGGGTGCGCTTATTTCAGAATTAAATTGACAGATTATTATTCTGTTTTTTAATTTAAACTTCAAATTATTTCCATTTCACAAATAGACTTTAGAATGAAAAGGAAAAAAAAAGAAAAAGGCTTTGTAAAGATTTTTTTTTTTCCACTTTCGACAGTGCAAAAGAAATTAGGAGCAGACTTTTTTGTGCTTTCTAATAAAAATGTTCTGCCTTTCTTGAAACTCATATTTTTCTCAATCTATTTGCACGGGTGTGAGATTTTCGCGCAAAAATTTGCAGTTTTCCCCTGGAATTTTAGGCATTTTATTGTGGTATATTCGAATAAAAGGAACCCTTATGTATCATAAATGAAGCATCAACTTTCTAAAAACAATTTGTGTAGTATACAAATATTGATTTGTAGGTGTTACGCCCGCAACAACGTAAAAATCATTGTTTTCAAATACAATAAAAATACAATATTTCATAAAATGAGTACAATATCATTTGCTCAATGTGTTTTGAAAACTTCGCAACTAGTCAAGTTTGCAGGCCCCTTAAGTAATTTTTTTTTATACAGTTTTTTAATTAATCTCCATAAGTTTTTTTTTTTTTTTTTCACATGTATATCGTTTTGGTTGTGTTAAGTAAATTATCACTTTTCAGTGCTGGCTCTACAATCTTTCCTACTGTATATCTTTTGAAACTGGCGCTTTGACTAAATTTTTTTTTGAGTTTTTATAAGGAGTTTCAACGAGAAAAACACAAATGAGGGCGCCCTTAAAAAGTTGCCGCCTGAGACAAGGGCGTCAGTTTGTTCCCCCGAATTCCTACAGTCGCTTTCAGGGCAAAATATTTCAACAAAATATTTGACAGTTTAAATATTCAAAAGAAAATGAAAGAGCATCTAATCATATCATAAAATACATTGAATTAAAAGCCAATACAGTAAAACATTTCAGTTAATACAGCTCTGTCGCCATGAACTGTTTGCAGATCAGAACCAGAAAATATTCTTAGCAAATTAGTGGTGAAATGAAGGGAGGGGGGGGGGGGTATCTCTTCTATAAAGAAATTAAATGTATAGCAATATTTGAATTTTTTTTAACTTGAGTAGTTAATGAAAATCCTGGGCGCGAGGGGGGGGGGAGGGCAAGAGGTAGGAGGCCGCACGTTCTGAAATAATACTATGTTAAAATTTATTATTATTATTTAATTTTAACTTTTGCACACTTTCTATTCTATAAGGGAGGGGGGCGCACCGCACTAAGTCTGTGTACGCTATCGATTGAGAATTAAAAAATGCTCTTGACAGTAAATGTGAGGATGAAAACAAAATTGAATAACTCAGAAACATTAATTTTGGTAACAAGACCAACGAATCTCTAAAATGTCGAAACTTTAACACAGAACATGAAGTGTGACGCAAAAAATTAAAAATCAACCTAAATACTTAATTGTAAAAGAAAATGAGTTGAAAACAATTGTAAAGATGTATATAATGCACTAATGTATTGCTCAAGGTGTCCCCCCCCCCCTCTGAGCAAAGGCGCAACCCTCTAAAAATCACGAATCCCCCCAAAGCAGGAGCCTCCCCCGAAAAAAAGAAAAAATACCCCTACTACCCGTTCCCCTAAAAATTTCAATGGCGCAGCCTGTGCCATGACCCCCCCTCCCCCAGGTTGGAACCTCTGACTGTTAAAAAATATTAGTTTTGTTAATTAAACCGAAAAATATGAATAAATACGCGGAAATTCGCCGAAAAATAAACATAAATACGCGAAAATTCAGTCAGCCCAAATTTCCATAGCCCGGCAAATTGCAAAATTTATCCCCCCCCCCGGCCTTTAAAAAGGGAAAACTACCTATCTGGCAACATGTGATTATATTTTCCCGCCAAAAAGCTCTGAATAGTTCATTTGAACTAGTTCATTGAACTAGTTCACAAGGTTGAGATGAACTAAACGAACTAGTTCCTCAAAAGGAACTAAAACTTCCATCCCTAGCTACATCTGGTGAAAAAATTTGCAATTACATTAAAATTGATTGGTACTGCCATCTGGTGTATAAAAAGAAATAAAATGTATGCAAGGCAAAAGAAATGAATTGGCTTAATCGTTTCGAGGGCTTAATATTGCACACCCCAGCACTGCAATATCATGGGCGCGAGAAATGGAGGTCAAAACCCCAGCACAGCATTTTCACCGGAGTGAGAGGGAAGGGGTTAATAAGTCCACTGCCCATAGCTTATTTTGAACCCTAAATTAATTTACAACACAAATCATCAAATAAATAGGAATTTTTAAATTTAATTATAGCTATAACAATCTTCTGAAGTTCGTGAATATTATTGAACATTTTATGGGGTTCCCACTCACACTGAGAAATACCGGAGTTGATCTTTGAAATTAGTGCTTTTTAAATGAATTTAAAAAACTATGATTTCTTTTGAAATGTTAACAAATACAAACTATTAAGCATTTTAGTACTAAAACTTTAATATTCATTCCTTAATTTCTTTTTACATAAGATAAGCAGTGGCACACCTAGGATGGGTAACACCTGGGACTTGAATTTGTGGTGTCACCCCCCCCCCCCCAACAAAGGCATAAGAATTTTTTTAATGTAAACATAAAATTCATGCAATATTCAGAAAGAATTTTAAGTGGGCTATCGTACAAAAAATAAATAAAATGGGGGGGGGGGGGAGTCTGGGAGTTAACACCCACTCTGGAGATTCCGCAACAAGTTGACCAGTCGTAACCAAAAATGCGGTCTCTGGATGGAATATCCTTGCTGATGGTTTATTAGGTGTAGTTCTGACCCATGGCATCCTCGCTTTTCAGAGAAGCACAAAATTTTGCTTTCCATCAGTTTGTGTTATCAATTTTCTGCCCCACAAAATTCTATTATTACAGTTGGTTTCAAAAGGGAAGAAAAAAAATAAAATTTAACAGAGAAACTCAGTTCACTTGCACATTGAATGTAACATCTATGTTCCATGTAACATCTTTGGCAATTACAAAGAATAACAAAGCTATATGAATAAATCCTTTTACAAAAAAAAAAAAAAAAATCCGAATTCATTAAGCACATTCTTCAGGTAGAACATTTTTCCAAGTATTCGTACAATTTTATTTTTTCTTTGAAAAATTGTAAGTTTTAACGCTATATTCATTCGTTTTCTCCCGAAGAATGATTTTTTAGGATGTAAAACTGAGAAACACACGATAGTAAACAAATGTTAGAATTGAATGTTGAGACAAAAAAAAAATAACTTACTTGAATGTAATTCGTGCATTTATTGCATGAACGGGCAAATTATGAGTTTCTCCGCGCACTAAATCGATATGAATTTTTTTCTTCTCATCAGAGAGGAACTAAAACATTGTTCGATGGATGAAGAGGCTTGATATCGCAACTTGACTCATCCACGTATTATTTCCGAAGAAGAAACAAATGCTTACGTTTTCCTTTTTGTTTCTATCTTTTTTCATTGACTCGGTCTTCGAATGTTCAAGCAACAAGTTAATTTAGTGAAAAAAAATATTGTAATAATCACCAAAACACAAACGCGTTCTATTTTACCAAAAAAAAAAAGATCATACTCTCGAACGAGGCTAGGCGCTACGCCAAAACAAAAATTTCGAAAAAATGAAAAGAAAGAGAAGCAGTAAATACTAAATTAACATCTAGATTTTAAAAATAAAGGATAAATGAGTGACATACGTTGAGTGAGAGAAGTACTTCGTTGTAAAACAATTAAATTACTTATTTAGAACGTGCAAAAATGCACTCCATTTTGCTAAGCTGCGTAATCTAATCGCCGCAATTTTATCATTTGTAAACAAACGTTATCGCACCGCTCGGAATTGTTTAATTAATAGATTTTACATAATCTATTACAGATAATTGGTGTTGTTTCTGTTTTTCGTTGTGACAGATAATTGAGTGAATTGCAACATTGTGCTTTGAAATTTTTGAACAAAAATATTCTTCAAATGTGACTCCGTAATGTGATAGTTTTGCACTCTAGTCAGTAAGTGAATGCATGCTAAAACGATTTTCTCTACATTTTACTTTTTAATGAATATTTTTTTTAAACAAAATTCGTCTTTTTGCTTTGATTTTCTCAAAATCTTTCGTTTAAATTATCGTACTTTGACGCACAATTCCTTGAAACTGATTTTATATTTCTTCTATTGAATAACAGAACTACTTTAAGCATTTTGCAGATTTTATTATTGTTAATTAAAAGTTTAAATTTTAATGATTGAAAGAAAAAGAAAAAATCCAATTTCTCAGTTTGTATTATTACATTCCATTTGTTTACTATTCTTTAGGAAAGCGTTTCTTAAATTGTGTTCTAACTACGGAGCCCGTTCCTTGGAGGTTCCTCGAAATTATCATTTTTTATTTTTCTAACTTTATTTTTAGAAAACTTTAAAAATATAATAAAATATTGAATTTTTATAACTTAAAGTAAAGAAAAGTAAGTTTATTAGTGTCTGTAAAACTTTGTTTTCTAAGTTGTTTTTAGATTTTATTTATTTTTGTTTGTGTTTGAAATTACGTTTTGACATGAAAAAATTGTATTTGAAATAATTTTCACCTTCACTGTTAATAAAACATTTCAAGAATATTGTTTAAAACAAAACTACTTATGAAAACAACAAGGGTTCCATGAAGAAAGTGGTTATTTAAAAGGGTTCCACTCATTAAAAAAATTATTAAACGCTGCTTAAGGAGTAAAACAGTGTTATACATTTCTCTTTAATGTGCTTTTTAAAATCACTTCCGACACAGTCCAGTACGATGGAAATGGAAAACCAATGCCTATTATTATTGAGAATATTTAAGATAAGTCACATGCAGGGGCACCCCAAACTTAAATTTTTTGGAAGGGGGGGGGGGAGAATTCTCGATTTGCCGAACGGAACTCCAAATTTTGCCGAACGATAATGATTTTGCATCGGATCAAATATTCCGAACGGAATCCTTTTTGGAGGTCACGGTGGCTTCCTATTTGCTTGCCCCTGGTCACATTAACATTTTTCATCCAATAGGGAAGTTGCAACCTATTAAATGTACATATTTTGGCTATTGGATATTGTTAATTGACCCTCAAAACTAAAAAATTCACCATCGCCGAATTTTAAAACATCGTGGTTGGTTTTTAATGAATTTTTAAAAATCCACGCTCAAAAGTGCGCTCTTCTGAAACGTCACGAGCCTACGTCACAGGGCACAAATGGGCAGCCTTCCGCCGAAGATCCCTTGTTTTCGCTAGGGGCATTTTGAGCGCGCTGATATTTATATTTTTTAGAAATTCAATAATCCTTTTGAACACACTATGGAGACCGGATTGGTTAAAGCACAATCTAAATAATCTTCCTCAAGTAACATCAATGACGATGTTCGATTATTTCCGAGAGGATGAGAGATTTAATGTTCCAGAAACGCGAGGAGTTAAATGCGAGGAGATAAGCCTTTTACGTTTCGTCTTTGAAGTCGAATGCGTGACCTTCGGCTTCTCCCGTATCGGAAGAGCGCATGACGTCACTTCCCATGCCATTTGACGTCACAAGCGCTTGAACTTTAAAAATTAATTTAAAAAAAAATTACTTATCGTATCGCAAAAATTTTTTCACCTATGATGTTCATACATGTTACTCTATCATATAAAAATAAAATTGAAAAATCGAAAACTTCTCTATTCCAGTAATGTGAGATAGTTCTTATGATTTCTGTGTCCAGGTCGTAATGGCGAACCATTATGCCAGGGTGAAGTATGCCCTGTACAACAGCAGGAGTCTCCAGGCCGAAAGCGACGATGACCACGGCAGCGAGAAGAGCATCACCCTCAAGTACTCCTCGAGAAAGAGCCAGTCCTATCGAGATACCAAGGTGCAGTTGGGCCCCGAGGCCAGACCTCGCTGCATGGAGGGCCCCGCCCTCTACCAGAGACCCGTCGTCACATTGCACCAGGTACCTTTCTTTTCTACCATTGCTCTGTGCAGGGCCCGATAAACCTCTGAAATTATGGGAAGCTCGACCTCATTTTGGGGCCCATACTTTTTGTTTTGGGGCAGGGTTGGCTTTCTGCCGGCAGAAACTAGTTTTTACCGTGCCAGTGGCAGAAACTGGTTATAACTGGTAAAAACCGGCAGAACCGGTTGGCAAAAACTAAAAAGTGGCAAAAACTAAGAAGTGTCTTTAATAACTCAGGCAATTACTGAATGATATTCGTTTAAGTAAACTAAAAAATGAAACTTCGTTTCATCATTGTAAAAAATAAAGGAACAAATCTGATATACCCCCCTCTTGGCGACTTTTTCCTGTTGGCGCCAAAAAAGCGTCGCCAAGAAAACTATGTATGACGTCATATGTCATACATCGTTCTTAGCGATGCTTTTTTTAGCGCCAACAGGAAAAATTCGAATTATGTCATTAATTATTTAATGAAATTAATGCATTAATTTTTTTCCGTTGTTTCTCCGGGATACGAGCCCGAGGTCTCATAGTACTTTCGTAATGAGACCCCTGCCTTGGTCTCATTACGAAAGTACTATGAGACCTCGGGCTCGCCAGTTATCCCTCCGACTTTTAATATACATCAGTCGGATATAAGTCACAGATCTCCTCCGTTCAGTATACAATAAAGTCACAGATTTTATGTGAAATTAACACCATTTTTGTGCTACAAAAATGCCAACCAGACCAAAATACAAACTACCAGAAACACACTAAAAACACAATAATTCAAAATATGTTCACTTACCTTTTTTACTTTTCTTTTACTTCCTCACGTGAGGCAGTGCACATATGTTCCGCTCTTAGGGAAATTATCCCATTTTTTATTATCATTACTTTACAAAAATATTTAAATTATGTTTGTTTTGACAAAAAAAATTCCAAAAAAAAACAACCTTATTTTACTTGTATTTTGTACTCCACCCAATTAATTTCGCGAATTATTTCCAAAAACTTTACAAACATATCCTCATTTTTGTATTCACAATTTTTTTTGTATAAATAATAAGCTAAATAAAATTTAAAATCCCCTAATCTATTATATGTTGGTAGAGTACTTTTAACGTGTCTCCATGTGGATTCAATTGTGTTAGTGTGACATTTAGTTTCTGGATCTACAAAATTAAGTTTATGGTTGACTGTTAAATGCTCATACCCCTCCTCCCCCAATGTATCATATGCCCTCCAACAATCGGAGTGCACCGTCGTGCCTGGTAGTATCCACTGCTTAATTGCCAAAAATAGAGTTTCCCTACCCCTATCCCCAACAGCAACCAAAAAAGTTTTCCCCGAACCCCGTTCAACCCCCCCAAAAACCCATTGTCCCTCAACTGCATGTCCCCGATTATATTTTCTTTTCCCAAATTTAGATTCATCAACTTCAATAACTTTCCCAACCCCCCCTATTTGTTCGGATTTTAATTCAATGTAATTTAATATTTCTTCATTAATATAATTTCACCAATCGGCTAAAGTTTGTGATGAAAAAAAATATTGACTTTCAATATCAGCAGTTTTGGTCCCAATTAAAATCTCATATGTTATCAAAAAAATCTCCTCTATTTTCAACTTGCTAGAACTAAACCATGACCCACTCCTGATCGTTGCTTCTTTTTCCACAAACAACACCCCCAATAACCTTTCTACAAAAAAAAATTAACCCATCTGAACATTTTTTAGTTTTTTTAATTTTCATAACAGAATTACATCTAGAACATAACATTTCATTCTTAAGTAAACCAATTTCCCTTAAAAATTCTAAAAAAACCTCTTTATTTTCAATTAGTTTAAATATAAAAAATCTATTTAGGACTCCGGTACGTCCAAACGTTGGACGACCTGACGAAAAAGAAAAAGAAGATTCATTCAAAAATTTCAATTGATACATTTGGACAACATCACAAACCGAACTCATAATTAAAATAGAAAATTCAACTAAATTAACATTAAAAAACAACAAGAAAAAGAATACTCTAAAATAAAGTTTGAATTGAAACTTTATTTTAGAGTATTCAACTTAAAATCTCCCTAAGAGCGGAACATATGAGCACCTACCTCTTACCACACAGACACGTGCAAAAAGAGACTTCGAGAAACTACTTTCCAGCGTTCAAGTTGCAAAACCAGGGTTGCCAAGTTATCGCCTTATTGGCGATTTTCGTATCGAGCGAAAAATTAAAATCTCGCCAAGAGGGGGGCATATCAGAGGAGAGCCAAAATAAAATACTATGCTAAGTGCCCTTGATTTAGTTCAAGAAGGGAACTTTTCAATTGCAGATGCCTAATATTTGGATTAATCTAACAAAGGACGAAAATCACATGGATGCTTAGGAAAGAGGAGTGACATACAGAATTAAACAGCTGATTGTAATTTGCTTGCTTATATGCTTCATCTCAATTGCTTGTGATTGAAATTATCATGTGCTTCAAGAAGAAACTGCCAAATTTTACTTGCCAATATTAACCTAAATTTTGTACGTAATGTCACAGCTTTGCAAAACATATTGGCCCCATTTCTCAAAACTTATTTTTCCAGTCATATTTTACCGCTACCCAAGTTACTACATAGTGGACCAGTTTTAAAAATATACAATAGATAAAAGTTTCAGGAATATTGCTTGTTCCTTGATGCATTGCTTGCTAGATCTTCCATTGTAAAAATATTCTAAAATTTCTCATTTGTGCATATTAAATTGAGAAATTATTTAGATTTTTGAAACCACCTTTTCTTAGAGGCATCTGCAGGGTCCAAACAATGTAACATTTGATTTTGAATTGTGATAATATTGTAATTTTAAACTGTGCTTAGGTTAACAATTAATTATTTATTATGACATATTCTATTATATGTCATTAATTGTCATTTTATGAGTTTTTGCCAGTTTCTGCCGCAAATGTGGCAGAAAGTGGTTTTTACCTTGCCGGGTTTAACCGGTTTCTACCAGTGGTTTTAACCGCCTTGGCAGAAACTTGCCAACCCAGGTTTGGGGACATTTTTCTAACATTCTATGCACATTGATACAACACTGATTAATGGTAGGTGGCCCAGCAGAATGGGGTTGTTTCCTCCAGTCAAAAGTAGTACTTTTAGTCACTGAAATTTGTAGAATAAGCAAAAAAAATAACGTAGACAGAGAAAATACTTTCATTTTCCCAACAGTTATTTTTTAATTAATTTTTTTAAATGTCCAATTTTTCAAACAAGGCATGGTCTGGATGACATCACAAATGATGCTATTTGGCGCATCTTTCTTCCGCGTTTCCACGTTATGATAATCAAGAAGCAAATTAAAATTGAGCTCTACACTTGCTGTCAACCATATCGTTGCCAATACACATGAGTAAAGATGCGAATTAAATATTTTGCTCTGTGAATAGCTACACTGAATGGCATTTCATCACTTGTGATGTCATCGGCAGAAGCGTAAAGAATGAATGCGTACCGATTTAAGTAATTTTTAAAAAATACTAAACTCAAACAAATTATTTAAAAAATGACTAAATTAATTTCCATTTTACTCACCCCGAATGAATGTAGAGTTTTTTTTCAACTCGATCACACGTGGATAAGGGTCTTAGAACGTATAGACACGCGAAATATCCATTTTCACGATTCCCAAGTTAATTACAACGAGTTTTCTCGTGATGTCTGTATGTATGTGTATATGTATCTCGCATAACTCATGAACGGTATGTCCTAGAAAGTTGAAATTTGGTACGTAAATTCCTAGTGAGGTCTAGTTGTGCACCTTTCCTTTTGGTTGCATTCGGGTGTTTCTAAAGCGGTTTTTTGCCCCTTTTTGGGGGGAAATCATTGTTAATTTCGATGTAAACTCGAGTGGTGTTATAATTTGGCAGACATTTGGCTATATATCACCAGTGTTTTTTCCGCCAAGTTTTGTCCCCAACTTGGCGACAAAGTTGGCGATTTTTTTTTAAAAATCTGATTTCAATTTGATCACTGTTGGTGTTTTTAGAGAGTAAGCTGTTGAATCACATTAAAATTGCCAGTAATGGAGAAATGACATTAAATTGGATTAAAAGGAAGTCGTGATGCACACATTATTATTTATTTTTTTTTTAAATATCTATTTTGCTTCCAACATATTCTTCGAACATTGCACTTAGTTATGAAACAGTTCTCTCAAGCTTCTCTTTTCTTTAAAAAAAAACACTAGTATTGGCCAATCTTGCGCATCTATGCTACGTGAAGATCAGTCATCTAAAATACTTCATGCTTGTTTCTCAGGCATCTCGGGAAGGTGATTTCGAGTATCTAAAGACGATCCTGAACAACTTGAGTCCGGAGGCATGCGAATCGAACGTGAACCGATTGGACGATTGCAAGCGAGCGCCGCTGCATTATGCCGCCAGATACAACCACATCAGGGTGACCCAGCTATTACTGGAAAAAGGAGCAGGTGAATATTTTTTAATTTGTTCTTGATGGAGGTTATGTCCTAGCCAGGGTTGGCCTTCTGCCGGCAGAAACTAGTTTTTGCCGTGCCAGTGGCAGAAACTGGCAAAAACTTAAAAACGTCTTTAATAACTCAAGTAATTAGTAAATGATATTTGTTTAAGTAAACTAAAAAATTAAACATCATTTTATCATTTAAAAATAAAATCCCATGCTAGTGCCCTTGATTGAGTCCAGAAAGGGAATGCCGTTGATTTAGTTCAGAAAGGGAACCAGCCAGCGACTACATCGACATATTGGTGACATTTTTCTTTTATTTACTGGAACCACTTTTGTTATGATATTTTGTGGGTGTATTTTATGGGGATGTTATAAAAATTCTAGTCATATTTAATAAATGTATTTTTCTGAAACATGTTTTTTTGCTTGTCTCCAACTTGACATTACACGGCCAGTTAATGTTGGCTTAGTTTAAATATCTTAACCTTTGGATTTTAAACTTAACTTTAATTATGCCAACAGAATTGTCATTCACGGAATTCGAACGTACAAAGGCAGCCTGTGGGTCTAATCGCTCGGGACGGAAATAGCAGCTCAGGAATCGACAAGGAACATGACGTTTCCCAGACTTAGATAAAATGAAAAGCTTTCTGCGAATACAAATCCTAACTGGAAAATTTTCTGCAAATAATTATTTTGCCTGATTCACCCTTGAATATAGAATTAAGTTTATGTTCAAATATGAAGAGACAAAAAAGAAAAGTGCTTTAAATCATTTTTTTTACAATAACATAGTTTGTGCTTATTTTTTACCAACTGAAGAAAACTGCCAAAACCATTATTTTTTCCCACATGTGCTTAGGCTTTGGCAGAAATAAACTGGGATTTTTAAAAATTAACATTAGCAGATTTAAAAAAATTTCTGCAGAGCCAAAAATTTTCTGAGAACGCCGTTTGCGCATTCGTTTATATTATGCAAGATTGACGTTGCCGATACGGACCGTTGAAGTCTGTAGGCTGTTTACTGCTTTGTGAATGGACAGTAATCATCTGATGTCACTGCGTGTCAAAACTGGCACTGCAGTGCATTGTAGGAACTGTAGCAGATGAAAATCCGGTACTACAGCGTGTAATAACACTTGCATTTTTGCATCTCGTAAACTCTTCTTTCTATTTAAAAATGAGAGGTTTTTAAAGTTTTTTACTAAGAAACATTATAAAAGAATGATGAACGATTCATTTAATATGAATTATTCTTTTTATTATCGGATTTTTATGGGTTTAAGCCTCTTTAGTTCCTCATCAGAAACATGGTGAAAACTTCTTATTTTACTTTTCTCTTTTCTCGGCATGCTTCATGCGGTCATAACTGTATAAGCCCTAAGCATGCTCATGATGACAGGGTTCGTACGCTCTTTCAAAACTCCTCCAATACTCCTTCATTTATAAAAAATTTTTGAAGGGTGCTTCAAACTCCTTCATTTTGGTTTTAACTCCTTCTTTTTTAGTTCAAGACTACATAATCTTCCTCTATAACAGAAACTTAAAATACTTCGATTGACAACTAACTTCGTCACTAAGGCAATTTTAATGTAGTAAATTTGTGCATTTATTTTTTTCGATTTACAAAATGATCATAGTTAATTCATAAAAGTTGGAGGTGAAAATTTTATTAGCAGACTAAGACATTTCATAAGTGAAGTAAAACATGCTCAAATGGTGCTTGGCTATTTTTTTCAAGTTTTATGATTATTGTTTTTTCCTCCACCACACTCTCAGCAGCAAAAGTCAAGTTGTCTAATTCAGGGGTCTGTCCAGGATTTTTCACAGGGTCCGTTTTTTGTGAAATATCAAATGAATTTGAAAAATGAATTAATTTTGTGAAAAATCAAATAATTTCGCAAAAAAAAAATTGTTTTTTTTAAACAAAATTTTAGAATTTTGAGATGGCACAAACTGCATCAATTAAACTTAAAGTTGAGTGTTTTCCTCTTCTGTGTTGAGAAAATCATTCTGGGGTGTTTTTCTAATATTTGGCGGGGGGGGGGGGCATCGCTCTCTCAATATCAATATTTATCTACCATTCTACATTATGTTAAATTATACTAGAAATATTTCTGTGCAGTATTTAAAATAATTGCAACAAAAAATAAATAAATAAAATAAAATTCAGAATGGGGGGGGGGGGGGTTCATCATTTAACTTTTTGACCCAAGACACTCTTAAAAAGCACAGAATTTCGTTTAAAACTTATAAATTCCCTGATTTTAACAAAAATAAAAAGATATTTCAATTGTTTACCTCTTAAAAAAGCGTAATAATCATCAAAAATTCGAAAAATCGGAATCCCATATCGGATGCAAAGAGATCTCAATTCTCAAAGTGAAGGCATCAAAAGTATAAAAACGGCTTGTAAAAGAAATATTTTTGATAAAATTATTTTAAAATTGCATTTTAGAGTCCTATGATAAACATTTCATTAATATCTGTAGACACGGTTGACGCAAAAAAAATAAATAAAATAAAATAAAATAAACCATCTATTCAGCATTTTAATTTTTGACTCATAACAGAAAATAGAATTTTGCATTAAAAACTTGAAAAGAGAGTTCTAACAGAAATAGACTTTTCATTTATTTGCATTCTAATAAAGCGAAGTTAGCTTGAAAAAGAACAAAATATGATTCTCATATCGGATGTTAAAAGATTGCATTCTTCAAAATGTGACATCTAAAGAAAAAAAAAGGTAATTAAAAGTTAATTTAAAGTTAATCATCCTTGTTAGCATTGAAAAATCAAAACCCATATAATTTTCTTCCAAAATAACAATTAAACATCGCACCGCACACGTAAAAACAAAAACGCAAATATTGACAAGCTGGTAAAATGAAGTGAATATTTTCTAATCAAGTTATTATAAAGGTTCAACACCAGACTCTTAAGTGGTGATAATTTTGAAGTTGGTCACCCTATCTGAAGCGATCATATTTTTTCCCCACCCATATTCCCCCTTATCCTCCCTTTACCCTATCCCTTTGCAGTTCTAAGTTCATTTCGCAGATATATATTATTATTATTGTTTATTAAATCATGAGCGGGGAGAAAAGTGCTTACCAATGCCTTTTCAGAAAAATTTACAACACCCTGCTAATAAGCTGTGCTAAAACAAACAACCATTATATTTATTTGACAGTAGCAATTATTTATCGCTTGCAGGAGCATAGGAGCATCAGAAGCATCGCAAGTGTGCCCTTTTTTTTATTTTTTTTTTCAAAATTAGCCGATTTTGTATAAGTTGATCCCTCTAATTTGATTTAAAAAAAGGTTCCAAAAATTATCGGTTTATACACAGAAATATGCGTTATTTTGCTTTCAGATTTGCTCCTTCAATAAACAATTTGTGAAAGATCGGATCCTGTTTATCAGAATTTTGTGAAGGGTCCGTTTTGGTTGATCGGATTTTTGTGAAGGGTCCGTTAACGGACCCAAATATCCTCTGGCCAGACCCCTGTAATTATTATTTAAATATTTAAAACTACATAAGTAAATGTACTACACTAAGTGATTGCGTTAAAAAAAAAACAATTGTTTAGTTAATTGCAGTTATGATATTGTAAAAAGGGTCATCCACAAGTGATGTCATGCTTTGAGGAGGAGACGGGCTCATGAAATTGTGACAAGGGGAAGAGAGAGGGTGACAAAAAGTGACATCACACAGTTATTGTATGTAACAATGTTTGTAAAAAATATGACGTCACAAGAGGAGAAGTTTGGGGTGAAGTGTGACACTTTGTGATAAAGGGTGCAGATGGTCAAATATATTGAAAAAAAGTGTGACATTTAATGACACTCCATTAGTACTCCTTCAAAACTCCTCCAAAGCTCCTTCATTTTATTTCTGAAACTGAGTACGAACTCTGGATGCGTATGAATCCCAGTAATCCTTAAATAAAACAAGTTTTTCTAGCACTACTAACACTGCATTGTTGGTCAAAATAACAGCAGACGGATAGCTGATGGGACCGTCGCCAAATCATGAATAAGGTCCATTGCCTAAACCTCGCCATTAAAATTACTTCAGTTCATTCCTACTACCCTCAAACAGACTATTGTGCCGACTGGCTCCGGCTCCATTCAGCTCTGGTATAAAAGAACTGTGTTGGTAGATCCAATTCGTAGTCGGGTAAAAGGTTATAATAAATTGCTATTTGCAGGGTGTCCGCGCATATGGAAAGTCATGGATTTCGATGTAAAATGTCCAAAAGTCATGGAAACTGACTGTTGGTCATGGATTTCGCGCTCAGGACTATCGTATGTTTTCAATATCGTATGTTTTCCCATTCCGGAGACTACAATGACTACTGCTTTTTTACAATGTTTAAAAAAACATTGTAAAAAAGTAATAAATTGCTATTATAAATTGCTATTTGCAGGGTGTCCGCGCATATGGAAAGTCATGGATTTCGAACATGATCGAAATTGGTCATGGAAAGTCATGGATTTCAGTGTAAAATGTCCAAAAGTCATGGAAACTGACTGTTGGTCATGGATTTCGCGCTCAGGACTATCGTATGTTTTCAATATCGTATGTTTTCCCATTCCGGAGACTACAATGACTACTGCTTTTCTACAATGTTTAAAAAAACACACATAAACAGTAGAAATAGCAGTTTGAAGTTTCTATATTTAATGGTAAGCTTGCTTTTGTACATTGCAATTGAATAATTATACAGATTGTATTCAGATTTGTTACTAACTTATCTTTTGCCATGTGACTCTGGAATTGAGTATTTTGAAGTTTTTTTTTTATGTTTAATGTATGAATGCATTTACTAAATTTGTATTTTACAATTTCACACTGCGCTTTGGGGAGATAATGGGTTATTTTAGACTTTAAATATTCTTAAATTCTCGTACTTATTTTTTGTCTCAATAAATTGTTGCATCATTTGTTTTTCATATACATATTTAGTTGAATATCTTTTGCTGCTTTTGTTTAGATTTATTTACATAGCTGAGATAAAAAGGATATTTTCCTAAAACAAAGTTATACTGCTTTATAGTCTCTATTTATATTTATGCGCAATTTTGATGTCATTGTCAAATGAAGTAACTTGCGTAAGTCATGGAAAGTCATGGATTTGAAGAACGTCAGTCATGGAAAGCTACGGGCAGAAGTCAGGGAAAGTCATGGATTTCAAAACTCAAAAAGTAGCAGATACCCTGTATTTGATATGTAATGAGTAGGGTCTGTTGGGGTAACTTGGTAGTCGGGGTAATTTGGGTATAATTTATATTTTATTGAATAAAATGAAAACAATTCATTTGATACACCTAGAAAAATTCAGTTATAAACATTATTTTTACCTATGAATATATGCTGAAAAAATGTTGCCAGCACACTTTTTGAAATTGATAAAAAATAAATTCAAGTTTTTAGAGATGTCAATGCCATGCAAACCAATTCCAAATAGTACTGCTAGTTATCCTTCCACTCTATGTTTTTCAAGTTATGGTATGTAGACATTACTTATGTTTACTTTAATTTGGCATTGAATTGAAACAGTTAAAATAATTAGTTTGCATGTAATTAATGATTTAAAATCATGAGGTAATTTGGGTACACATTACATTTTACCGATCAGAAGGACTAATAATAATTTTCTTGGACTACTAACATAGGCATTAATTTGTATCTTTATTACCCAAGGTAATACATGCTAAAAATGATTTGGAAGGTTGTTTAAATTTTTTTTAAATGTTTTGCAACAAAAAACTACTTCCCATCCATTAACGACTTGCCATATTGTGCTATTTTCAGTCTAAAATCCATCTTAATACTTTAAAAAATTAGTATTCATACTATTCTATTATTTCTATTGTACCTACAGTCAACCTAAGTTTGAAAACATTGGGTAAGATTGTTATTGAAGCCATGCTTTCCTCTTTAACCATTACTGTACCCAAATTCCCCCATCCACAGGGTAATTTGGGTAGAGTGAAACTTATGTTTGCTAGTTATGTGCAAATGAGTCTATTAACATGTAAATTGTAGAAAACTATTCTAGAAAGTCATGATGCTAAGCTGGAATAAGAAAAAGAAAAAAATACGTATAGATAAATTTATTAGAGGACTGGAAATATCAGAGTCGGTGATTTTTGTACCTGAATTACCCCCCAACAGACCCTAATTAGCTTTTGGTATTAATTTGACTGCAGGTTAGGGCTTTATGCTAAACATATCTGGCTTCTTGTCTGATTTTATGTCTTTCAAAAATATAGATTTCTTTTTTTCCCATTACAGATGTGAATGTTATTGGAGATGATGGCTTAACTCCTCTGCATTTTGCTGCTCGTTATGGATATAACAAAGCATCGAAGCAATTTGTGAGCATTTTCTGTTTTTTACTATGCTTGTTTAACACTCACTTCCTGAAAATAATAAAATCTCTGCCATATAAAAGTCTATCCTTTGTTATAAAAATTCAGCGTTTTTGAATAACAAACTGTTTAGTAATTTCATATGGACACAATTTGCACAACAAAAGAAGCGAGACTGAATGACACCTAGCATTTTTTATTCCTTCGGTATTCAACCTTAAAGTTCCCTCTAGCAAATTTTTAGTGTAATGATTTGGTTTTCTTTTCAAGTCTTGAAATGTTGAGTCTCAGTCGCTTTAAATACAGCAGTGCTCTAACATTCGCAAAATTTTAGATATTTGCTCGAGTTCCTCTATTTTTCATGATCATTATTTAATTTATTTAATACTAGTCACACCTGCACAGCATTGCCCATAGTAGAAAATCAAAACATCATTTGATTCGCCTGTATATTTGCAAATAATGGACGATGAATTTCTCGCCAATTTGCTATGTTCGTTTGCTCATCCATGTTACTGTTCCACTTCATGATACTGTCTGACCATGGATTGTATGGAAAGGCAGACATCCGGTTTACAGGCGGAATAATACATTAAAATACTTTTGCAAAAATGAAATATACATATTAGGCCTTGATAAGTTTAAAATATAGTGCACAGAGCAAATAATGTAATTGATTTATTGATTAAAAACAGGGAAAAAAAGCACACAAATAAAAGGAAGGAAACCAGCAAAAAAATGTATTTAATAATAATTTAAATTTTATTAACTCAAATTTTGGACAAATATTTTTTACTTTGTACAGACACAGCATTTCCTGTTCATTTTCTAAAATTTCTTGCTCTAAACTTATATCCTAAAATTTGGCATCGCATGCCCCAAATTTTGCTCTAACTAAAGAAATTTAACCATAATCCATGAAAAATGTTGAAATTGGAGCAACAAAGTCCCTAAACTTTGATAACATAAAACCAAAAAAAAAAGTACAAGTCTTTGAGATTCAATTTTGTACATAATGTCAGTTCTATATCCGCGTTCTTGACAGGACTCGAAAACCACATGATCCAATTGTAGGGAAGCAAGGAATGATCTCTTTGTAGAAATCTCGCAACAGTCGGGCCCTGTCATGAATTCAATCGTGTCACGTGAGAAATAACGAATCTGTATTCAAACATGAATTGCTTAAAATACACCGCCAGCTCAGTTATTCCATCCGAGGACTGCAGTTTTTTGCTTTTTAGCACTCATCTGCCCGGAATAGAAATCACATGAGCTGGAGGTGAAAAACCTCTTAAGGGAGCCAACAGAGCCAAACAAACTGGTTGCTACGGCCACTCATCTGGTTTGCTAATTTTGCATTAGCTACCAGTTTGTTTGGCTCCCTTGGCTCCCTTAAGAGGTTTTTCGCCTTCAGTACATGTGATTCCTTTTCCGGGCTGATGAGTGCTAAAAAGCACGAAACTGCAGTCCTCAGATGGAATAACTGAGCTGGCGGTGTATTTTAATTACAGTCAAACCTTGATATCTCGAACCTCCTTATCTCGAAACCCTTGATGTCTTGAAACAAAAATTTTCCCCAGCATTTTCCATAAAAACCCCTATGTATTTTCCATAGTTATCTCGAAATTTATTTTTCGAAACCCTTGATATGTCGAATTTTTTGCACTTTGGCAATTTTTGTAGTAAAACCAGTTCAGAGACAATTGCTTAACGTTTTTCATCCCTTTTCTTGGAAATTTTGTAAATAGGGGATTGGGGCCAGATAATAGGGGAGTGTTGGTGTGAAGGGGGTGCTGTGTTTTCCCCAGAGTTTAGAATCTTTGTGCATTTCTATGGAACATGTTGTCCACGTTGAGGAAAGGGGTTCAATATTTCGTCCGTCTGTTTTCGAGCGAAAACGGAAAATGCGTTAATCATTTTCATCATTCAGCTTTTTTAACTCCTACAAAATGGCTGCTGAGAACTTTTTGAATGTGAGGTTACTAGTTAAAGATAAAATTAGAATTTTTAAATTTTTAGGTGAAAAAACCAAGTTGAAATTGTTGTTCAATTCAAAATCCCATCCTGTGCACTTTTGACAATTAGAAAATTTCAAATCTAGTGAAATATTGAAGACTACTTTATTGATCGTAATTCGAAGCGGTCCCATAGTATAAATGCATTATAGCGTACGTGTGTGTAAATGTGAGAGTTACTAGTGTAATTTTTTAAAAACCTTGATAACTCGATATCTCGAAAAAACTTCCCGTCCCGAGAGATTCGAGATATCGAGGTTGTACTGTATTTCTGCCTTAGCCCTGGCTTAGAGTGGTAACTTACTGTAAAACATGAATTGTTTTTCCAGACTCCGGAGCATGGGCAGTGCCCAAACTCTGCCTGCAAGACTGTGATCGACATGCTGATCGAAGAAGGGGCCCACGTGAATTGCCAGGACAATTACGACATGACGCCCTTGCATTACGCTGCCCTGAGAGGCAATGCTATTGCCACCAGTCAGCTGCTCAAGGCTAACAAAATTAACACAGAGGTAGTGTCCGTTGTCGTTATTACAGTTTTGTTTTCTGTTCAAGATGCCCCCACGCGAATAAAATATAATTATCGTAATCTTGTGTTACTGGTATGCACATTTGTTCTATATTTGTATTTCCAAATTGTTAATTAATTTTGTTTTGTGAAAAGGATCCTGTGGAAGTACAATCAACGCTTGTTATAACGACCCCGTCGTCCAAACGAAATCGGTCGCTATAACGAGAGGTCGTTATAATGTACTGCATGTTTTTAAACCATTTTTTTTAAAAACAGAAATAGATTTCAAAGTTATGCTTCGTCTCAAAAGATAATCAAGAAACTAACAAAATAATAAAATAGTTATATTAAAAAAAAAAAAATTTGCTAGCTTCTTTCTCGTATTAAATTTTATGCTGAAATGCTCGTACTATCCTTAAATTACTCATATAACTTAAAAATAGTACGTTTAACGACAAAATACATAGAGAATCAGTTATGTAAAAAATTAGATTTTATAGTTTTTACTATTTTTTTTTTTAATATTTGAGATGTTTTCCAAGTATATCTTCTCTTATTACATTGTACTATAGAAGCTTTCCACTTTCTTGACTTTCCCCAAAAAGCATAACTCGTAATTTCTACTCATTGACTCATTGTGTGCAGTTTCCATTATTATTTTTCTTTCATCCTACCAACCTGTAATTCATTTCAATTGAAATATTTTAAATTTAAAAACATAAAATGCTTGAAAATTAGTTTTTGGATAGTTAGACCTCGGGATAAAGGGCAAAAAAAAAGAGAGAAACTTAGTTTTGGACGTTATATTGGAATTAACGTTTCAGTTTGGACGCTGTAATGGACGTTAAAATAACATTGCATCTATGGAATAGGGACCGGGACTTCCAGCATCGGAAGCTATAACGGAAGGATCGCTGTAATAGGGGGGCGTTCTAAAGAGTGTTGACTGTACCTCAGTTTTACAAAATATTAAAGTTGCATGAAATTATCTTCCATAAAAATGATATTTAAGGTCTCCAAAATCCTAACAATATTGGTACAAATTATGTAAATAGTAATTATTTTTATGATTAATTAGTGTAATCTGGCTAAATTTGGCGTTTATTCCATTATTTTTCATCTAAAATTAACAAAGTAACGTAACTTGTAAATAGTTTCTTGTAATGAAAATATACAACCCCCTTACATTCGAATGAAGTATATGGTCCCTCCATTTCTGAATGATAAGATTTGTGAATGGAATTAAAAGAAAATATGAGAAATTGGTAGAACGTTGTAGAAATTTCTGAATAGAATATTATGGAAACTTTTCTAGGATTTATAAATAGGCAGAGTAGCATGATCAGTTAGTCTCGTTTCAGCCGTTGCGATGGAAAGTGTGTATTAGCCTTTGCGCTGTGTCTTTGCATATTTTGATGTAAATACGTATGTTACCGTTGAGTTCATAGTGTTAATTGATATTTGCCTAATTGCTATGGTTAATTTAGCAGTTGCTAAGGTTATTTCTCGTACATAGTTGCAAATAAATCTCCTGTGTTTTCTCAAGAACTGTGTCGTCATTTAAAGAAAGTTTGAAGTTGCACAGAACTCGTAACAATATTGTCTCCAAGGAGAGTAGCAGGAGAATTGTTTGATGCACAAAGTTTATCTGTTTTAATTGTTCCAAATAATATTCCGAATGTATTTATACTCTTATGAAAACAATAACTCATTGTATATTCAGCAAATTACCGCCCATTAGCCAGGGCTAAAGCAGAAATATGTGAAATCCACCGCCAGCTCAGTCATTTCCAGCCGAGGACTGCAGTTTTGTGCTTATTAACACTCATCAGCCCGGCATAGGAAAGTGACCGAGCTGGAGATGGAAAACCTCTTAAGGAAGCAAAGAGTGCAAAACAAACTGGTAGCTAATATAGAATTAGCAGACCAGACGAGTGACCGAAGCAATGGTTCAAGCTCGGTCGCTTTCCTATGCTGGGCTGATGAGTGCTAATAAGCACGAAACTGCAGTCCTCGGCTGGAAATGACTGAGCTGGCGGTGTATTTCACGAATAACTCATTGGTTCTTCATTAGAAATTTTTTAAATACCAGATTGTTTCTCTCCTGGCCTGTCCAAACCTTTTTCTGAACTGTACTTAAATTATACAAAAGGTTTATATCAATGTTCCACATATTAAATTTGTACTTTTTTATTATGCATACTTAAAGGTGCAAAAAAGCATTAAATTATGCTTACTTAAAGGTGTAAAATAATGACATTTTGACCAGTTTATTTATTTCAATGATCAAAAAAATTAATTTTAAATTTAATTCCAAGGTTTTTGTGTCACTTTTCTTGTCTAGAAATGAGTTCAATTGTTGCAGGTAAATGGAAGGTTCTATCAGTATTAATTGATATTTTATTATAATTATAATTTTATTGATTTATATATTTATATTTTACTTTTTTTTATATGTATATAACAGGGTTTGTATGCTCCTTCAAAACTCCTCCAATACTCCTCCATTTAGGAAATATTTTCAAAGGGCCCTTCAAACTCCTTCATTTTGGTTTGAACTCCTTCAAAACTCCTTCTTTTTTAGTTCAAGACTACATAGTCTTCCTCTATGACAATAACTTAAAATACTTCGATCGAAAACTTAACTTCATCACAAGAGCGAAGATATAAGAGTGATTTTAATGAAGTAATTTCAAGTGTTTATTTTTTCATAAAAATGTGATTTACAAATTGATCATAGAAATTATAAAAGTTGAAAGTGAAAATATTATTATATGACTAAGACATTTCATAAATGAAGTAAACCATGTTTAAATGGTGCTTGGCCATTTTTTCAAGTTTTATGATCATTGCTTTTCCCTCCCACTCTCAGCTGAAAAGATCAGTTTGTCTAATTATTATTTAAATATTTAAAAATACATAAGCAGATGTACAATATTAAGTGATTCTGTTCAAAAAAAAAATTGTTTTGCAAAAAGCAGTTACGATATTTAAAATGGGTCATTCACAAGTGATGTCATGCCTTGAGGGGGAGACGGGTTCATGAAATTGTGACAAGAGGAAGAGAGAGGGTGACAAAAAGTAACATCATGCAATTATTATAACAATGTGTTTGTAAAAAATATGACATGTGACAAGAGGAAGGGAAAGATGAAGTGTGGCATTTTGTGATGAAGGCGAAAGGGGGTCAAAATCAAACATGCTGAAAAAAAAAGTGCAACATCATTTAAGGACAGCCCCTTAGTACTCCTTCAAAATCTCATTTTACTCCATCAAAACACCTTCATTTTATTTCTGAAATTGAGTACGAACCCTGTTTTTTTTATATATTTTTTTTACCACTTTTAAGCTGATTTATTTCTTTATATAAATAAATTACAATTTAAATTAAAGGGGGTTTGTCTTGTCTGATAATACCTGTCACTGGTGCTGGAATTCTTAACGAAGACTTTACTTTGACCATAAAAAAGCGCCGAGTTCATAAAATTTTTGCCATTCCCAGTTCATTTTTTTAAAAAAATTATATTGCATAGTGTGTCATATACAAGTCTCATCTCTTTGAGACATTAATTTTGTTTTGTTCCATTGTTTAAAGGTTCCTGACAAGCAAGAAATGACTCCTCTTCACTGTGCAGCCAACTACAACAACCCCGAGATTGTGGAACTTTTGTTAAATGCCAAAGCTAACCCTGAAGCTTGTGATGAAAATTTATCGACCCCATTGCATCTGGCGGCCATGACGGGGAGCAAAGAGATTTCTTTGTTGCTGTTGGAAGCAGTCGAAAAATCTAAGGGTCCGGACATGTTGAAAACCGTTAGTTTATTTTTTGAATTATTTTCTTTGTTTATTGGAAGCAGGTCCTTGAAAGTACAGGGCATCCTTCATATAGCACGGTTTCAATATTGCATGGTACAAAAATTAACTATTATAATTCGATACTACACTGTACAAAATTTGAAAATTACTACTACGTTTTTTTGATATAAAACTAACTTTTAAAGATAAAGTTTTATTTTTGATTTATACACTGTTAAAAAGTTGGATGGTGTTAACTCTAAAGATTTTCTTTGTTTTTAAGAAACTGATATGAAAAATTGTGTCTTTCTCCAGCTCAAATGTTTAGTTCGCCTGCATAACATTAACTTTTAACTTTTAAAAATTTAATTTTTCTCATGAGTGATGAAAGCAAAAAGATGTAAATTATTTTATTTCTAATACATTGTAAGAGAATAATATTAGAGCTAAACATAAGCTAAATTTGGCAAACAATAAATGAAAAAATGTAGCCGAAGCAAAATATGAAATTGGCAAAATATAATACATCTATTTATTTTGTTTTATACATTTTGTTTCGCTGTTGTTGCTCAGACGAACTTCATTGCTACGGAAAAGTTCAGATTTTCTTTCTGATAATATGCATTTTGTTCTTAATAAAGAAAATTTTATTGGTGATCATAACAGTTTTAGTTTGAGTTGTGTAAAAGAATTAAGTTGTGTGGTTTATAGCAAATCTATTTTTGGATTAGTGGGGTTATTTTATGTTTTGATTCCCAGTCTTTGTTTTAATGAATTGATCTTTCAGTGATTATAAAAGTTTGACCTTAAGGCTTAGTTTCGATATAACATGGTACACATTGCTTGATTTGCATTGCTTCCAAGTCTCATATAACACGGTTTCGATATAATATGTAACAAGTTTTGATACAACATGATGCATATTGCATACTTGCCAACTCTACTGTTTTTAACGGGAGACTCCCGTTTTTTGCTTCCATCTCCCGATTTTCCGTTTTTTACGATTTTCTCCCGTTTTTTCAATCAATCATCAAAAAGTTTCACTTTCTTCTCAATGGATGGCGCCCCTTTCTAGTCTACTAACGTCAAGGAATAAGAATTTTTCCAATTAATAACTCCGTTAGTAAAAATTAATATTTTGGAAGCTTTCCACATTTCATGTTCAATGAAGCACATGCTCTGCCGAAAATGGCAGCAGTTTTCAATCCTTTTGCATCTTGAAAATATTTCAATTATTTTGAAAGTTTGAAGTTATTTTAGCATGTGCTACCCTATACCTACTTATTATATATATTATTTTCATTATATATTGATTTTTTTTTTCGAATTTTAGGAATTAAATTTTGGTAGCTACTTTTCTGGAAGAGACTGAGGACTGTACAGAACTTAAAGCAACTTCACTACTTATTATTAGGTTTTTCCTTTGCAGTATGTTTTTTTGCTGCTACCAATTAGCTTACATCTGCGAAAAATCCCCATTTCACTTTAAATTTAGTATTTATGTTATTTAAAAGCATAATTTAATAATTCTGTTGTGAAGATATGTCGCTGGTGAATCACCTATATACGTCTAGTGGAATCTCCTATTTTTTTTTTCTTCAAAGGTTGGCAAGTATGATATTGACTTGATTTATGTTGTGTACATGATTAATTAGTGTGAAAAATAAGTTTAAAAAAAGTGCGTCCCTCGTATAACACGCTTTTGATAGTACATGGTACGAATTTACCTTGTTATTTGAGGAACACCTCTATTCCTTTTATTTGTATAATTTATTTATTTTTAAGTGAGGATTTAAAAACATCAATGAAAATGCTATATTTTTTAAAAAAAATAATTAGTAATGTATATCAGGGTCGTAACCAGACTTTTGTTGTGGGGAAAGTTTTATCGAACACATTTTTCATGAAATCTATATGATCAATAAAGTTTGATTTTATTCGTCTATTCTATTGGTTTTTGTTGCAACAGGTTTTTTTTTAAAGCAAGGGGGTCCTACTCTATGGGCAGTACCAGGAACTTTTGTAAAAGATGCTTTATTAGTATCGGTTTTCTTACGTTTCGCTGTTCCAAAAAAAATTAATTTTAATACTCTTTATTTAGTACATTGAAGAAAAGAACTTCCATGGCAATACAGCACTTCATCTTGCAGTCAACAAAGGGCATCTTGATGTTTTGCAGCTACTTCTGAGTAAAGGTTAGCTTTTGTCTTATCTTCTAGCCTCAGAAGAAAAAAAAAACATTTTTTACTTCATTTTTTTTACATTATTTTGTAAGTTATTCTACAGTCAAAAACCTTGTTTGAACTCCAAGGATAAATGAAAGATTTCACTATAACTGACACCTTGTCCAGTTGGTCGGGGGGGGGGGGGGTTAAAAAATAAACAAAATTATTAAATGATTCATTTGAATTAATTAATATTTTTTTTCTATTTAAATATAATTACTAGCAATTGTAATGTATAATAGTAAATAAATTTAAAAGATCTGTTATTTAGTAATCAAAAAATATGTGTATTACTTAGTAACTTATAAAAGGTATACATGTTACACTATAATATGCTGTTTAATATTTATGAAATATAATGTTTGTTAATTAGAGTAAACAACTACTTATTGGCATAGTTAAGGACTTTTTTTTTCATTTGGGCCGTTGTTGAACTTTAATGTTGCAGATCCTAAGTTCATGGAGAAAACTAACTCTCATGGTATTAGATACTCAAATTGTAATATTTGTTGTCAGTCAAAAATTATTTTTGTTATTATTAAATGATAAAGTTATTGTTATTAATATTTTAAAAATTATTTGAGACCTACTAATATACAATGCAGTATCTATTTGCATAATATTAAGCTTATTTGTATTTCAAATGCTTTGTACAGTTAGTCAAGTGGATAGGGCAAAGTGAAATACAGTCCATTTCCATTTCATTTACTTATTTAATCTTTTATAAAAATCATTTACGTATTGGAAAATTAGTTGTTCCATTCACATTCTTTCATTTAAAAATCCCTTATTTGTTCATTCATTCACTTATTTTCTACTTCATTTGCTATTTTATGCAAACATTAAATTTTTCTCATGTATTAATTATTTATATATTTATTTATTCATTTATTGTTTCATTTTATTTTCATTTCTTCATTCATTCTTTTATTTACTCATTTATTTTATCAAAAATATCTTTAACAATCGAATGAAAAATATTTCATTAAAAAATATATCTTAATTTTCACTTTGCCCCATGAAAAAAACAAGGGAAAAATGTACACCTTTTTTTCAAGGTACGAATTTACTGTCAAAAATAAAAAATAATGTTTCAGTGCAAGATTTTTTTATGAAGTACAGTATTCTTTCTTTATGTACCATAATTTTCAAAACAAATTTTCAATTTGTTCACTTTTAAAAAAAAAGAAGTGATCTTAACCATTTCACTTTGCCCCACATTCCCCTACTACAGGGTGTCCCAAAAGGTTGTTTACAAACTTAACATGCTGGTCTGTCATATCATGATGAACAAGATTTACACAGTAACATAAGTTCGAAAATACAATGCTGGCTACATACACACAAATTCAGACACTAAAGGATGCACAACATGTCGCATATTTATTACACAAAGAGGATGTTACGCAACATTTTAGTTTTCAAGGAAGGCTTATAGCTGTTGTTGAAATTTGCTGCCTTTAGCTGTCATACACGCGTCGCAACGACAAAGTACCGGCCGTCGTAATAACGATCCATTCGGACAAGATTTCACCGATCGCTGCGTTGTCGTTGTAACGTGATTATGAGAGCTGACGGGACGGAAATTTTATCAACTACTTTAAGCTTTCCTTAAAAATTAAAATGTTGTGCAAAACTGTCTTTGTGTAATAGATATGCGACATGTTGTGCATCCGTTAGTGTCTGACTTTGTGTGCATGTAGTGCGCCAGCATTGCGTTTGGGAACACATGTTCCTATGTAAATCTTGTTCATCATGATATGACAGACCAGCATGTTAAGTTTGTAAACGACCTTTTGGGACACCCTGTATTTTGGTGAAATGATGCATTTGCCTCTGTCCGTTTCAGGTGCAGACGCACAGGTGACCTTGGACGACTTCAGCCAGCCCCTGCACCTGGCGGCCATCTCTGCCAACGTGGGCATTGTCAGGTGTCTCCTGGAGCATGGGGCTCAGGTGGATTGCGTGAACAATCTCGGAGAGACTTCCCTGCACAAAGCGGCTGCCTTCGATGCCGGAGAAGTCATCGACTTCCTGCTGCAAAAGTAATTACATTTTTTCAAGTCGGGGTGTGACTTTACAAGAATGTTGTTATGCGATGAGATTATATCAAATGAAGTTATCGCACCGATGCCTAATTTAATTAGTGCCCTTTTGAGTTGCAGAGTGTAATTGCAGTTCTTTGCAGAAAACAATAGCTGTGGTTGAAATTTTTTCTATTTATTTCCTCCATAGTGATATAATACAATGATATCCTTGGCGAGCTATTTACATATGAAATATGAAATTGGAAAATAAGTTCTCTTGAAGCATAGTTATTTTGGTAAACATGCAAAACCATTATTGATAAATTTGTAATATGACTAATGAAGAGTCATTTATCTAATCGAGGTTCCATTAATTTAAACGCTAGGTTTGCAGACAAAGTTTACAATTATAAATTGCCTAATCGAGAGCAGGACGGCAAACAGCCGACTCGACTGACCAAGAAACTAAAATATGGCGCCTTAAAAGAGAGAGGGCAACTGAGCTACCAAAGCAACCTATGTAGCCAGCCAGAGTCATTTGCATGGATTTCAAGACATGCATCTGAGATGCGAATTTCCCGATGTTAGAACGGTGGCCAATCAAATGAAAAAGGAACTTCGTCATTTCTTGACATAAGGCACGCACGTGTCTAAGATCAGGAAATATGTTCCAAACATTGAAATTTGCATCTGTGTCTTTGCTAGATAAAAGAAAATAGGGATTTGATTAAAGCCAAATATATCAAAATAAACGTAAATAATTCATAATATTATTTGAAATCCCCATCAAATGTCACTGGAACAAATGCTCCTCCCTTATCATTTTAATTCTCAATCTTGACGCTAGAGGTGTGACATTGATGGAAAAACATTCATTTTAGAAATTAAAACATTGATGGATTGATACATCAACCAAAAAACATTGATGTTTCCAAACATCAATGTTTAAAAACATCGATCTTTTTCTCAATGTATAACATAGAGCAGCGGTTCCCAACCTTTTTCTCTTTGCGAACCCCTTGGAACAGGTAAAAAAGTTCGCGAACCCCCTGATGTTGAAATTAGTAACATGTAAGAAACAATAAAAAAAACAGCATGTTTGCTTTCCATTTTTTGCAGCCTTGATTGCAATAAACAAAAATATAATTGTAAAATATCATTAAGTGCAAACATTAATAAAAAGTTAAAACTACATCTACAAGAAAAATTATAAACAAGAAGTTTTATAAACCAACTATTTTTTTAAGCATACTTTAAATTGGGGGAAAAATCCTTAATGCGATATTTGTGGCTGTTTGACGGAACAAAGAAACAAAGTTTGGTTCAATGTCTGACAGTTAGAGTCTTAAATCAGGCTCTGCATTCAATCTGCTTCGGTATTTATCTTTGAGATAAGTATAGGAGGAAAATCCTTTCTCGCACAGATATGTTGTACAAAATGGTAATAAAATTCGAATTGCTTTTTTGGACAAAACGGTATAGTCATTTCTTACACTGAGCCAGAAGTCAATTAACGAGAGCTCTTTAAAGGTAGTTTTCAATGAATTATCACAGGATAACTCGATGAGCATTTCCTTTTCAGGTAATGTCAGGGTGTTCTCTAAGCATGGATTTCCTTCAAAAGGATTGCGTATCCAGTTGTTTGAGAGAGGGACATTACGCCTATTAGGAAAATACTCGTCAAAAGTTAGTTCAAGATGTTGCAGATGTTCACATACATTTCTTTTAACGCTTTCATCAAGTTTCATTGAGTTTTCTGATAAAAAACTGCTAAGAGAAGTGAAACAAGAAAACTCACCCATTTCCAGGCATTGGATCCAGAAATTCAATTTTTTTACCATAGCTTCAATTTTATCATATACAACGAAAATATTAACAACTGCACCTTGCAAGGATAGATTTAATTCCTTTAATTTTGAAAGATGTCAGCTAAATATACAAGCCTTTGCATCCAAAGAGGATCGAATATGCAAGTGGACAAGTGAAATGGATGATCAACAAAAAATGCTTGGACTTCTGACTTCAATTCAAATAAGCGTGTCAAAATTTTGCCACGGGAAAGCCATCTAACTTCTGTGTGAAGAAGTAAAGTAACATGAAGGCTTCTCAATTCCTCACAAAGCGCGTGAAATAGACGGCAGTTTGTGGCACGTGATTTTATGAAATTTACAATTTTTACCGCATCATTCAAAGTAGCGGATAATTCTGCGGGAATACGCTTACATGCTAATGCTTGTCTATGAATGCAGCAATGAGTCCATTCAATTTTCTCGTTGATCTTCTTTACTCGCACCACAAAGCCAACAAATTTTCCTGTCATTGATTTTGCACCATCCGTGCACACACCCACACACGAAGACCCATCTATTCCATTTTCTTCAAAGTAACTGTTGACCAGTTCGAAAATTGCTTCTCCAGTTGTGTTGGTTTTCAGAGGTTTTGCAAAGAGTACATCTTCTTTAATTGTATCGTTAAAAATATACCTAACATAGACAAGTAATATTGCAGCGTTTGCTACATCAGTCGACTCATCAAGCTGGATCGCAAAATTATTCTCTTTTATTCTATTCACAAGTTCTTTCTCCACATTACTTGCCAAATCAGTAATTCTGCGTGATACTGTGTTGTTTGATAGCGGAACCAGGTCAATTTTTTTTGCTGACTTTTCTCCCAGCATACACTTAGCAATATCTTTAGCACACGGTCCAATTAAATTTTCTGCAATTGTATGTGGCTGTCCAGATCTTGCAATTCTATAACTGACTCGATATGAAGCTTCAAGGGCCATTTTACTATCTTCGTTGGATTCTAACAGGAACGTAGAGACCTACACTTTTTATTATATTCCAATTTTCTTTTAAAATATTCGATAGGTTTGTCCTTGTGTGTCGGATGCTTTGTTTCGAGGTGTCTTCTCAGAAGTGACGGTTTCAAACTGCTGTTCGCTAGAACTTCGTTGCAGAGAAGACAAAGCGGTCTAGGTTCAGACTCTTCTCCAGTAAAATAAAAGCCCATTTGTAAATAGTCACTGTCATATTTTCGCTTTTTTCCTTTTTTCTCCCCTAGTTCACTTTTCTGTTTAGTCGGGGGAGACGGCAGTTCATTACAGCTATCTATTTCAATATCCTGTGTTGATTCGAAAGTTACTGCTGATGTTGAGGGTTGATCGATTGACTGCTTGTCCATTTGTCGCTCAACCAAACTACCAGTTTTCAACCATCGATCCATAACAGCAGAAAGTTATTAAATCATAAAAATTACCAACACGATTATAACTTCACAAACAGAGTAGCAAGTTCACGTAGGAAACCAATTGCAAACAAAATCACTTGTTTTCAAGCATCTCTAAAGTATCTCTAAATACGTCTGTTAACAACTATTTCCCCAGAACTATGAGCATGCTGATGTTATATATTTTTGAAAACGAACAGATGGGTAAAATCCAGTAATAAATTTAAAGTTTGGAGCCTTTTGCTGTCATGTCTGCTATTCGATGACTGAATTCGACGGAATTTCCCGAGTTATATTTCAACCAGATTAGAAATAATACCCCTATGATGCATTGTTTGAGAATTCTTTATTTTTTTCGACATATGTATATTATGTATATTGTTTGATTGACTCCACGCGATGGCGCCTTTTTAAGGTCATCGTGATCCCTGCCACAGCTTAATACAACGTTTCTGCATGGCGCCTCGCAATAAAGAAAGAAGGATATCTCTTTTTTGTTGTCTATTGAAAAAAAAATGAGAAAATTTCTTTTTAACTAAGATTATAAAACCGCTGAAAGATTTTTTTTTTTTTTTTGAGCTTAATACAAGAGTCTGGCGCGTTTTCAAATTAAAAAAAAAAATTTAGTAACTATGTGTGCAAATTGAATATTTTATAATTTTTTACCAAACTAGGAAAAATCCGCCATTGCACCGAAATTTTCGCGAACCCCCTTCCTGCACCTCGCGAACCCCTGGGGGTTCGCGAACCACCGGTTGGGAACCTCTGACATAGAGTTTTGAATATACTACACTAATTTAAGCAATACAAAAGAATACGTCCCCAACAAATATATTGAAAATAATGAACCTCAAACCATGAATATAATTGAATAAGAATAATTTCGCAACATCTTGGTATCATAGTAGGACGAAAATTGATAATAAGACAAGCACCGATTAATACAAACTAATTATAGTAATGAGGAAATATTTTCAAACTGAATGAGAGTAAATTTACATCAAAAAAGAATCAAATAAAAAATGTATCATAGCACTTACCGTCAGTTGAATGCTGAGAAAAAGTGGTGCTAATTATTTTAAAAATACAAAATGAATTCTAACAATTATTTTTAAGAGCAAGAAATATGTGTTGTACTGTTAGTTAATATTTAAACACAAACTGTAAGTAATAGAGAGACAACTTGTTAGGGGAAATCGATAAGTAACCCCGAATATTGGTGTTGACAGTTAGGAGAAAAAGAAGTTTGCTTACTTTGTCCCCCAGAAGCGCATGTCTCTTTTCGCGGACTATCCCACCAGTCAGAGAAACATCTCTTTCCGATGTAAGTCCATAAGTAAACTTAATTACCTAGCGAGAAAATTGGAGCAAATTGTATGGTAATTTTCAATTAAAATGTAAAGTCATCAACATCAAAAAAAACAGCAAAACCAAAACAACCAATGTTTTGACAAAAAATCGATGTTTCCAAAACATCGACATCGATGTCGCATTAGAGCAGGAATTAAAATGGAGGGGGCATGTCCAATCTTGGCAAAAGCTGACCCAAAGACCCCCAAGTCACGTGACGCAACAACGACGAATGGGTGGCCGGTTTTGCGCGAAACAAACGAAAGAAACCTGATTTCTTCCAATACTTTGCTTTAAAATCTATCACATGACTAGGGGTATGGGTTTCATGAGTAAAAGTCTTCACTCCCTCCATTTTATTTCTTCTCAATGGATGTCGCACCTCCACTTGACGCAGCTTGTGATATAAGTTCTCGCCAAACCACATGTTGTTACATGGGCATCATTATTAGGTTTCTAAACATATACATTGGCTCCCAAAAGTGTTCGTACACTTTGGAATTTTTTTTTTAAATCGAAATAACGCAAAACTGAATTGGAATATGAAGTCCAATATTTTTTCACATCATTTCTATGTCATTCTAAAAAAAACCCTGTAGTTTTTTTTCAAAATATTGACGAATCTTCTTTTTGAAATGGGTCAAAAAACGAAGAGACTGAGAAATAATACGCCACAAAAGTCTTCGTGCACTCAAATATTTTCGAATAAATTCATGATTAAAATTATCATATGTCGTTTTTTTTATTTATTTTTGCATTACGTTGACCCTTAAAAGTCATTTATCTTTAATTTTTTTATTATTTACTTCTTAATATTGTGCTTATTACTTTAAAATGCTGGTATTCGTAAAAAACCACAAACACTATTCGAAATTTGAATTTTTTCCTCACAATATCGGTAAATTCGTTTGAAATGTCTCTAAATTAGTTAATTTATTCCATTCTATCGTAAAGTGCTTGATAAAATGCTTTAAAGACAAGAATTGGATCGCAAACAAGGTAAGAAAAGGTCAAGTGGCAAAGTTAACAAAGCGTGATCGGAGGTTTACAGTTAAAAAAGTTATGAAAATTACACATTTGAGTGCTGAAAAAGTTTCTGCAAAATTGGATGAAACATTTTACGTTTAATTTACCTCTAAAATTGTTCGCCAAGTTCTCTGATTAGCTGGATTAAATGGGACCTCTTCCCGCAGAAATTTTGTTGTTCGTGCAAAAAACAGAAAGCTTACGCTTTCCATCGTAAAATCAATGATAAACAAGCTTAAAACGTTTTGGAATAACGTCTTACTTATAGATAAAAATAAATTCAACATTTTGGGTTAAATTGTTGTATAATTATAAAAAGAAGAATAAATTAGGAACTTATAATCTTAAGAACTTAGGTGGACCAATTAATCAGGATGGTGAAGGTGTTTTTGTGTGAGGGTGCATATCAGCATTAGGACTTGGATTTTTTTAATTTTTTGATGAAATAATGAATCATGCTGTTAATTTAAATATTTTAAAAAACATTTTTAAACTATTAGCCCAAAATTTGGTTATAGGAAACAACTTTGTTTTTTTATCAAGATAAAGAGACCAACCACAAGTTTGCATTTGGTGCCTCAAAAATTGACCTTAAGCTTAGAAATATCTCCTCAATCGCTAGATTTAAACTTAATGGAACATATTTGGAGATATTTGGTGGCTAGATTACGAAAATACACCATTGAAACGAAAAGCGAGCTAGAAACAGTAAGACTCGAAGTGCGGCTGAACACTTACTCAGAAATTGCACAAAAAAAAGAAAGAAAAAACAATGAAATCTATTCCCAGACGTTTAAAAGCGGTTCTTGATACTGCATGATATACTCCTAAATAATAAATTAGTAAAAAGCTAGATTATTGACTAATTTTTTGACATTTTATCAAAGTGTACGAAGACTTTTGTGAGATCAAGTTTCTGACACCTTTTGATTATTGATTTCTTAAAAATCAAGTTTTATTACGTTATTAAAAAATTTCATGTAGTTTTGTGGAAAATAGATCATAGATCTTATAATTAAGTACTCATTCCAAAATATTAGTTTTAACGAATGGATAATGGCGTATTTCATTGAAAATCGTAAGTGTACTGTCATATAATGTATTGAGACTCCTTGACGTTTAATATGCATTTTATTTTAGTTGAATTTGGGAACCAGCTTTACGTTACAACATTTAAATCATCTTAAGTCGTTCTGACAATATTTTAAAAATCTAAACTCACGTTCACTGACAATTATATTAAAAGTAACATTTGATGAAATAATTAAATATGCAAGGCCAAACTATATTACACGCCCTTTCTTTTCAATGAAACAAACAAAAAAAGAAAATTAAAAATTCAAATGTGGCTTAAAGTTTCAAAGCAAAATAAAAAGCCAAACATAGTCATTTTCCTTGAATTGCTGAATGTTGCTTCTAGTGGGAAATAAAGGCCTTAGTAAAATTGTCTTCTGGGGTACCACTGACCTTAAGCGTCTTCCCATCAACATTTCTGCTGGAGAAGGCAATTTAAATTTTGGCGTGTTATTGTACTCCAAGGTTGCTAAATTGGGATCGCCTCTAGAAGCTTTGACTTTCAAAAGGATGTTCTTCATTGTCCCTATTGATCTTTCAATCATTCCATTAGATCTTGGATATCTAGGAGATGATGTTATAGGTTGAATATCATATGATTTCAAAAATGACAAATATGCTTGGCTGTCAAAAGGTGGGCCATTGTCTGAATGTATTTTCTGCGGAATTCCATGTGTACGAAATATTTGTTTAAGTGCACTGATCACTGCTGTAGCAGTTTTCGTGTTGAGCTTCCTCAATTCTATAAATTTTGAATGGTAATCTATTGTAAAAAGTTATCTCCATCCAAATACATAAAGTCTACGCCAACTTCTTCCCAAGGCAGTTTTGGAATATCATAAGGCATTAATGTTTCTTTCTGATTTGCAGTTTGGCGCTCTTGGCAGACTTGGCATCGCTCCACATAATTTTTAATATGTTCATTCATTTTCAGCCAGTACAAAGACACTTTAGCTTTATTTTGACATGTAGTGATACCTTGGTGTGCAGAATGCAATTTAGATAACACGTAGGATTGCATGGTCTTTAGCACAACAAGTCTATGTCCAAGAAAAATCAAGTCATTACTATCATGTAACTCTTCTTTAAAATTTCAATAAGGTCTTAGTTTTTCTGGAACTTGACTATACTGTTTTGGCCATCCATTTTGTATTAACAACTTTAATCTGGATAGATCTTCATCCTCCTTTACAGCATTTTGCATTTCAGCTGTTCGTTCATCTGTTGTTGATAGAATCGTATGTACAGTTGCAGCTCCTCCCTCCAAGAAACTTGTGTCTGCATAGACCTTAGTAGGACTTCTAGACGGAGCATCTGATACATAAAGTTTCTTCCCTGGGACATATACAAGTTTAATTCTGTATTTTAAAAGTTCAAAAACCATTCTTTGCAATCTTGGCGAAAGATTTTCAATTGGTTTTTTCAACAAACCAAGAAGAGGCTTGTGATCTGTCTCCACAACTGTATCAGTACCATATATAAAGTAGTGAAATTTTTTACAACCATTCACAACAGCTAAAAGTTCTTTCTCTATTTGGCTGTATCTTTGCTGAGTGTCATTAAGTGCACACGATGCATAGCAAACTGGGTGGTCTCCTTGTAGTAAAACTGCTCCTAAGCCGTATTGGCTAGCATCAACAGAGACAGTAGATTTTAAATCAGGATTATAGTACGCTAAAATGGGTGCAATGGATACACATTTCTTCAAATTTTCAAACACTTTTTGTTCATTACTAGTCCAAACAAATTCACTCTTCTTACTCAGAAGTTTTCTCAATATTCCTGTTCTGTCTGAGAGATTTTCGATGAATTTTCCTAGGTATGTAATCATTCCTAAAAATCTCTGCAATTCTGTTTTATTAGTAGGTGCTTTGAAATCAACAATAGCTTTAATTTTATCGTCATTAACTGAAACTCCTTCATTAGTTAAGTTATATCCTAAATATTTAACAGACTTTTGTTTAATTTGACTTTTCTCTTGGGAGAGTTTCAAACCAGCTTCTTTGGCTCTGTTTAAAACTGCTTTGAGTCGTCTATCATGTTCCTCTTCAGTTTTACCAAAAACTAAGATATCATCAATATAGACAAGTATACCCTCTAAATCTCTAAAAATAGATTCTATCGTATTTTGATATACTTCAGGAGCGCTCGATAAGCCATAAGGTAATCTACGAAACCTGAACCTCCCAAATAGAGTGGCAATTTTACATAAATTTGAACTTTCTTCATCTAAGGGTATCTGTAAAAATGCTGAAGATGCATCCAGAACTGTAAAGAATTCACCTTCAATCTGAGAAAATAAGCTCTGTTGTGTAGGAATAGGATAGTGTTCTCGTTTAACGTATTTATTTAACATCCGAGGATCCATGCAAATTCTAATTTGATTATTTGGTTTCTGAACTATCACTATAGGATGTACCCAATCAGTCGACTCAACAACCTTTTCTATGACACCTTGGTCTACCATTTTATCGAGTTCACGCTTCACTTTCAATTTTAGTGAATATGGAATTATTCTCGGAGCTGAAATTTTGGGTTCAGCTCTGGCATCGAGCTTGATCTTATACACGTATGGTAATTTACCCAATTTTCCAGTAAACACATCTTGGAAATCTTTAACAATATCCTTACCAAGCACAGAATCAACATGAACTGATGACTTTCTATGAACAAATCCCATTTTTTCACAAGCTTCAATTCCTAATAAAGCACTTGACTCTTGGTCAACAATAAAAAATTCAATCAATTCTGATTTATTTTTAAATTTACACGTCAGTTTAGAGGTTCCTATAACTTTCAGTTTATGCCCTGTGTATGATGTTAACTTTTTCCCTGTTTTTTCTAAACTCTCATTTTTCTTCACATCTTTAAAGATCTTGAAAAGCAAGACATTAACCTCGGCTCCAGTGTCAATTTTGAGAGATACTTCTTTATTATTTATGCAAACATTTTCTCTCCATTCTGACTTTAAGGTATTAATTTGACACTTTACTGAGTCTAGTTTAACTGAATTGTCTTCGTCTTCATTTGATGTCGAAAACTTATCATTATTGTTAAGTTCATTTATTTTCCTATTCTTCTTTTTCTTCATTTTACATGCAACGGAAAAATGGTTCAAAAGAGAACAATTATAGCACTTTTTTCCATATGCTGGGCATTTTCTGTAATCATGAACCGTTTTACATTTGGAACAACTTTTTTCCATCTTGCGATGGCTGTCATTATTTCCTTTATGTCTATTAAAAACTTTCCCGTGTTTCTTTTTATCCTTAACAGCATCTATGTCTTTCGGATTGCAGTCCGAATGTTCAGTCATAATCTGAATTTGTTTAGTACTGGCTTCTTTTGCCCTACAGTACTCTATAGCTTTTCCCAAAGTTAGCTCAGTTTCCATGAGCAATTTTTCTTTCGTCGCGGAATCTCGTATACCGATAACTAATAAATCTCGAATTAAGCTGTCCTCTTGGTTCTCAAAACAACAGTCTTTCGATAAATTTTTCAGATTTGTGACAAATCAGTCAACAGATTCACCTTCCTTCTGCCTGCTATTAAAGAATTTATAACGTGCAATCACAGTATTTTTCCTTGGCTGAAAATAATTGTCGAAAGCATTTAAAACTTCGTTGAAATTATTTTCAATTGCTTCACTAAGTTTGAAGCTATTAAATATGTCTATACATTCTTCGCCCATTATTCCTAATAATAAAGCTACTTTCATTTTATCTGGCTTCTTTATTTTATCGGATGCCTCCAAATAAAGCATAAAACGTTGCTTAAATTTACTCCAATTCTCGGACAAATTGCCGGATAGTTTCATACTTGAAGGTGCTTTCAACTCCATTTTTAAGGTATACTAATCTTTAATCAAGCATTAAACACTCAGTTTCACAATAGCCAGAATATATCTATAAACTGACCTTTTTTTATATTGCATAACTACTAACCTTTATCATACCAAAATCGCTAAATTTAGGTTCGTTTTCAGCTGCCACCATGTCATATAATGTATTGAGACTCCTTGACGTTTAATATGCATTTTATTTTAGTTGAATTTGGGAACCAGCTTTACGTTACAACATTTAAATCATCTTAAGTCGTTCTGACAATATTTTAAAAATCTAAACTCACGTTCACTGACAATTATATTAAAAGTAACATTTGATGAAATAATTAAATATGCAAGGCCAAACTATATTACATGTACGAACACTTTTGGGAGCCACTGTATAGCAGCTACAGTGAATAGGAGCGTAATATTTATATCAACCTCCAGGGCAGGGATCTACTTTTGTCCTACTGTTTGAATATGTAAATAACTTGCAGTTTTGAGTAAATTCAGAAATTATGAAAGTTTTTTAGTAATATTATATTACATGCAATTATAAAATCAATTAGTCCAACAAAACCAAAACTTCCCTATAAATGATTATAAAGAAATAATTCATAATAATTTTCTTCTGTTTGTATGTTGTTTTTATAAGAACAAAAGTGTATGAATAATGTATTAATTTATTTTGAGCACAACAAAAACTTAATAATAAAATAAAAAGAAGTTGACCTTTGGAAAAATTCCAATTTTCAACTTGACAGTGAATGTATTGAAGAATCATCAAAAGTTCCAATTTGATCCGTTGAAAGGCAATAACTGTAAACTACAAACTGTAGTAACTTTTTGGTTTAACTTTCAAAACAACTGGTTATAGTTTTCTTCCCCAAAGCAGAATACTTGACGATGTTCTGCAACGTAAAATCAGTTGATAAAAATTGTTCTGCAAGTACTTCAAGCTATACATAAACAAATAAGCAACCAACGTGACCTTGTCCACAAAACGAAAACCGTAAATCAAAATCGTTTCATACAGAAGGTTTTTTTTTTCAGTTTTTTAAACTTAACTGCTGCTATGCATTTCTGTAGAACTTAAACCAATTGAGATTCTCCAAAAATATTTTATATGCTTTCTAAAATGAATAGAAAGAGCAAATATACAAAATTTTATAAAAATCCGAACTTAGGTGTCAGACCACATTTTTTTGGTTAATTTTACATAGCATAGAGGAATTAAAATTAAAAGAATGTTAGTAAGTAAATAAATTGCTAAAATAATGAATAAAATGAGTCAACTTTAGGAATCAAGTAATAAAACACTTCCAAACTTTCTACATAATTAAAATATTTTCAGGATGCAAAAGGATTAAAATGTTAAACAAGACACGCAATTTTCGGCGATGGACGTGTTCCAATGTTGGCATGTTTCCAAAACATACGTTTATGGAGGAAATTGCAGTGGATGAAGGTCGATTTTGAAAAATAAGAGAAAGGGGAACCAAAAACGCTAGAGAAATCAGAATATTTTCAGATTTAGAATATGAAATTTCTGAAGAAAATCCGCAGGAACTGCCAATTTTCTACAAATATTTTCCGACTCAAGAGAGAACTTTGCACAAATTCTGCAGATTTCTTCAAAGTAAATCTAAAGTTCCTGCAGATGACTTTGTGAATTCAAAATTTTTCGCGAGCTTTTTGCCGAGTTATCGTATTTTCCGAGAATTTCAGGTATATTCTTCTTTGGGGGTTTTCTTCATTAGCGTACATTACTTGTGTCATATTCAGCAGTAAGTACTGTAAAAATTGGGACAATGAAAGCAAAAAAATAGATGTTGACACCAGTTTATTTCCTTACTTCTATTAAATAACACAGATTTTAATAAGTAAAAACATTCTATCATTGTAATTCGAAAGTTAAATTTTTTCATATTTCAAAATTAATTTTCCATATTTTCGGGAATAAGCGAAAAAACTTGTGAATTTACTTGAAAAACAAAGACTATCTGCAGCAACCGCTATATGCGCCAAACCGAATTTTTTTGCTTTTTTTCTTGTATGCCCTGCGGCGCTTATTCCCGACATTACGGTAACTGCCTACAATAAAATAATAAAAGGGTTAGAGGATATAGATATTTTCGACACTTACAAAAGAGCAAAACTGTGGTGATGAATAAAGTGATACATTGTTTGAAGTCTTGATTTGAAAATAATAGATGAGTTACTGCAAAAAATGAGTAAAGCTGTTTAAAGATTTTGAACTATTTGGTGTATGCTTAGTCACATTTAAAACTTGAGTGCTTCCGTATACCAAAATGTGTGATGTATGAAATTAAAAATTTTGCACCAGTTGTGAAATGTAGCATTGAAAATTAGCTGAATTTTGGAAGCTTATTTCATGAAATTAAAAAATATGTATTGAATTTTGTAAATTGGTAAAAATTGCTTTTATTTTTGAACAGTTGATAGCTTTTCTTGTGATGGTGATGTAAATTCAAGTGTTTCAATATATTTTTGAAATTTTACCACTTGACATTTCAGATCTGTTGAACATTTTTTACTGTCTTTCTTATTTAAAGCAGCAGTTCTTTAAACACTTTAAATTAGCAAAACTCCTATTTTTTTTAACTGAGCAAAATCCAGGTTATGCTGAAATCAGTTTCTTTTGAATTATTGTTGTTTTTAAGGAATGCTAATCTTGTATTTAATAAGTCCTTAAAAAAAATCTCATGAATAAATTTTTCATGCTGTTATAAAACAAAACTTCTACCACTCCCAGGGCCGGATTTGGAAATGTGGCGGCCCATGGGCAACGAAGGAGTGGAGGCCACAATCAGGGTTCAAAAAGATCGTCATATTTTCGAAAATATCCGATTGATATATATCCGAATGTTTTGATACATACGTATATATCTGATATTTTCGGCCTGTGAAAGTTAGAATATTTTGTAAAAAATTTTTATTGTGGGGGGCCCCTTTGCTGTGGAGACCCCCTGGCAGTACCCCACCTTCCCTCCCCTAAATCCGGCCCTGGCCACTCCTACTGTGGTTTTTATTTATAACCCGCTAATGTATCTCAAAACCCTAAACCATAAATCATAATAACATGGATGTAAATACAGTAATATTATCAGCAATAGAAAATTTGAACAAGTATAAGGGGCATTCCACAGTATTTGACATTTATGTAGAGTCCGTAACATGACCTTTTTTGCCATAACTTTTTAATTTACTGTTTGATTAGCATATTATTTTATTTTGATCTTTTCCTACCAACACACCAGCTCAAATTAAAATAATTTGCAAATCAAACGGTAAATTAAAAAGTTATGGCAAAAAAGGTCACGTTACGGACTCTACATAAATGTCAAAAATACCGTGGAATGCCCCATAAACGAAAATTTGCAATAGAGAATTCAAATTTTCTATTGCTAATAATCTATCTATATTAAGATAAATAAATACCTTTGTGCTGAATAGTAAAGTCAGACCAAACAACGTAAGTAGAAGCACAAATTTGTAAATTACAGCAGACACGTGTTTCGGCGTTATCCATAAGCTCATTATTTTTTGCATTGAAAAAGGCGTTCCCTGTAACGCCGAAACACGTGTCTGCTGTAATTTACAAATTTGTGCTTCTACTTACGTTGTTTGGTCTGACTTTACTAATCTATCTATATATTAATAGATCTACCAGTATCAGTGTTGCCTATGGCGCCTATTGAACTGAGTCGTGAAGCTTAACTTGGTTCAATTTATTTGAATTGTCCAGGTTACTGTTAATGTTTCTTAGAAAATACGGTAATGGATGCATATTCATCTCAGTGGTGCTAAAAATGATTTTATCCCCTTCTCGACAGTGGGGCCACCGTCGAAAAGTACGACAACAGCCACTTCACCCCCCTCATGGTCGCTGTGGCAGGGGGTCACACCAATGCCGTCGAGAGGTTGCTGGAAGCCGAGGCCAGGATCGACGTCATGGACAACATGGATCGCACTGTCGTCTTCTGGGCAGCCCAAGAGAATCACCCGGAAGCCCTGAAGGTTCAGTTACATGTTCATATTGTTTCCTTAGTATACTCTAGATACATGAAGACTTATTGTCCCTTTAATTTGATAGACATCGGTAAACGATATTTACCCGCGTTCTCATTCCTAATGTAAAGTAATACAAAATTTACTTTATTCAAATTAGATTTAACTTCTCAACATAGACTAATAATAAGAGTAGACCGAGCTTTCTCATTCTTGCTGATGAAGAAAATTGGTTCATAGATGTATCATGTGACTAGTGGAAGGGCTTGGCGAAGACTTTGGCAGCATGGTTGCTAGATGGCAGCATTATCTATAGTTTGGCACTCGACATGTACTTTAAGACAATGTGTTTTCATTAAAAAAAACTTCCAGGTGCAGAGATTGAACTGTTTTTCTTTTAGTTATGCATTATTTTGACATTGGTAATAGTTTTTGATCAGTTTTCGGTAACTTTTATTTCATTTGGAGCTGTCAGCGTTGGCGTGAACGAAATGGCGTAAACGTTTTGCGTTAACGCAAAAATGTACTCATCGGTATCTTAAATCGAAACTGTAGGTAAAAATCTTACCGTTTGCCGATTCTTTTTCGGCGCTTGCATCTTTTGCTGGCATAAATTTAGGTTAAGGTTAAAATCCAAAAGTTAAGATATTTAAACTAAGCCAACATTAACTGGCCGTGTAATGTCAAGTTGGAGACAAGCAAAAAACATGTTTCAGAAAAATACATTTATTAAATATGACTAGAATAACATCCCCATAAAATACACCCCCAAAATATCATAACAAAAGTGGTTCCAGAAAATAAAGAAAAATGTCACCAAAATGTCGATGCAATCGCTTGCCACTCCGAAGGATCAGCTTGAAGACTCACAAAAGGTCCGCCGAATCACACTTCAGGAATGTCCATACTGAACAGGCAGCATTACACAATTCGTAGATCGGTGAGCATCACAGGTAGACACGTAGAACACACTTCCCCGACATTTTAATTGGCCGGACACAACACAACTGGTTCTTCACCTGGACTCACTAATTCCAGGACTTGGAAGATTAAATATCACATACCAAAAAAACCCCCGCTATCATCGCGGGGAAAAAACCCCCCCACACGTGAGCCGGACTAGGCTTCACGATCAAACACAACAACTGGGGATCGTTGAGAGAAGAGAAGACGAGAGTGATCGCTTGCTGCCACTCGCCACAATATATATGTTTTATCAACCAATGAGATTCCATGCCTCGATGACGTCACCCCACTAACTTCTACTTCGACCATCACTCATTTGCATATTCCACTGCCGCGAATATTCGTACTCCTCTCCATAGCACGTGCGGTCAACGAGTGGAATTAATTCGAGTCGATCAGGTGACAACTCAACTTTTCTGAATCGACACATCGAGACATGTAATCTCCGATGGTTTCAGTAAACAGTCGCCATTAATTATGGCGTGGGGGAATCGTCGATTGAAGTGTTAGCACCAACTAGTTGACAGGTTCTACTTTTACCAGACTGGGCGTAAAGTAGGTACACTTAACTTTAAATTATTTTCTTTAAATTATCGGCTGTGGACCGAGAATAAAAAATAAAATAAAATAATATTTTATGCTAACATCTTTTATTGCTTAGAGAGTTATTGAAATTGACTAAAGAAAATGCACAATACTATCTAAACGAAAAACTCACTATATTAACAAAATATTGACAACTTAGAATAACAAATTTACAAATCGGACTCCAAAAAAGATCATTCTTCCGTGTTCCATCCATTCTATTTATTTTATTTCGCGCTGGCGTTGATCGTCTGCTACGATCAACGCCCGCTGTTGCTAGGATATCCACCAGTCACATGGTTTGGTTTATGAGCAGCAAAAGGGTTGCCATAGCTCGGTCTACTCTTATTATTAGTCTATGCTTCTCAACTCTTTCGACACGTGTAAAGTTTCAGTTTTAGGTTGGCATCCTTTGATGCCCAATCATATGCAAATGAGGCAAGTATAAATAGTGAACGATTCCAATCGTTCTCTCTCTCTTCTCTTTTGAGTTCGTCAGCCTCTTGTGTGTTAGGTCCGGTAGATGTTGGGGAAATGTGAACTCCACCTCCGCTTATGGCCAGGTTTATTCTTATAAACACTATTTTGATAGTTTATTTATTTTAGTTTCTATGGACCAATAAATTTTTGGTAAGATTTTAAACAAGTTTCCAATGTTCATTTCTTCACATCAACATTTGATTCTGCATCTTCCACTGAGTGGTATTATCTCTGCTTGTATAAGCAAGTAACATTGTTGACTGTCTTACGGAATTTAGCCTTTCGGCTTTTCGTTTAAACATTGTAAGTTATCATAATTTCTTACTAGTGGTACCCGCACGGCTTTGCCCGTAATAGAAAAAATTAAAAGGTCTTTTGGTTGTATATTTACAAATAATGTATGGTGAATTTTCTCGCCAATTGTCTTCTACCCATGTTACGGTTCCACGCTATGATAATTTCGTAATTTACTCGTCCATCTTATGATATTTTTGTTCTTAAAATTTGAATAAGAAAAGAACCTTATCGAATTTTCAAAAAATCGCTTCGAGGTGCACATCCTTATGCTACAAACCAACTTTATGCCGAATTTCATGAAAATCGGCCAAACGGTCTAGACGCTATGCGCATCACAGAGATCCAGACATCTTCCGGACAGAGAGACTTTCAGCTTTATTATTAGTAAAGATATTTTTAATATTAATTTCTGATGCCTCTGTATTTACCTTACCCTAATATTTAATCACTGAGAGCAACCAAGATATTGTTAACAAGTTCGCCTTTACTTCAGAAATTATTTAAATAATAAATCAGGTCTTTTGAAAACACAGCAAATTTATTTAAAAATATGTACAAGAAAATCGTTAACAATTGCTAAAATCTCTCTAGCAGTTGAGCAAATATCATAAAACACCATAAGTATGTATTTAGATCGAAATACAATGAAACACTTAGACAAAATTACAGCTTTGCAAAAACAAAGCTAGAACAACTCTCCAGATCACAGCTGACTGTCCACCCTAAACTCCCACTGACACAACTGCTATTTAAGTACCATTGAACGATTCATCTACAAGTTTACAGTGGATTTTAGAGGCTTCAAGTATTATTTCATAGTTCTATTTATTGTTAGGTCTGAAATATGATAGTATCGCATTAAATTCAAACTATTGCCAAATCTCACCAAGCTTGCCATCATTTGGCACCAATAATAAGTCACCCAAAAAAAATGCCGACATAGCAATATTTCTTAAATTTCCCACCAAGCCAAAAGTTGTGTTGAATGGTGCATAGCAGGCAAAATCAAGATACATATAAAGTTTCAACAACTGAGATAATTTTGAGGGAAAACTAATGGTATACAAGTCAAATTTAGCACTATCACTACACATTAAGCACATAAATGCATAAAAACAAGTATTTACGAAATTTAAAGCAGTATAATACTAAAATGGTGTTCAAATCTCCAAAAAAAAATAATAATTTCTTGTACCCACGATTAAGAAGATGTTTGTATTTTCGTTGTTATTTAAATATAACTTCTATGTTTGTTCCCTCTTTATCCATTAAGGCGTTTTATGTCTTTATTTTTAAGTTTTGAACAATCTAGATTTTTAAATTGTAATATTACAGTAGAGAACCAGTTATCCAGGAAGTTCGGGACCATCGCTATACCGGATATCTGAATTTCCTGGTTTTCTGGATCGCTAAAGAGCGCTATTGGACGATTGTTTATAAAACTCAAATTACTATAGTAAATAGTAATACATATTAAAATAAGAAGAAAACAGTTCTGAAATGCTTATCAATATCGAGAAAAAAAACCAATAAAAGAGAGAGATTAATTTAAGCAACGAAAAAGATAAATTATCCATAAGACCTGAAACCCTCACATTCATTTTGAAAAGGGGGGGGGGGACACCACTTTTCGATGCTTCAAAATGAAAGGGCAAGAAACAAGTTTTCGAACGTAAATGTGCGATTTTTCTACTACAGTGTATGAAAGATTTCATTTTCAGGAACGCGTTTTTTTTTAAATTAAAATTTTCCTAAAGGTTTGATGTTTGCAATTACTGTAGTTAGTGATAACTATTGCCTTTGCATTAAGTTCGTACCAATAGAAATTTGATTAATGCGTCTTGCGTTTAACGATTTCTAGATTCCACCATCAACTATCCAAAAAATTCGCGAATCTGGTTTTCGGCGTTTCCTTGGCTTTTGCGACGTTGCTTACGCTCTAAACGGCTTTAATGAGAGGTCATTCAATAAAATATTGCATTAAGAAACCGCTCCTAATATTTTAAGTATTTCAAAAAAAATGCTTAGTTTTCCAAAAATTGTCGAAAATGCGTATTTTTTAAAAATAGCAGGAAAATCTGCAACAGGTTGCTGGTTTTCTGGTTTCCCAGTTTTTTCGTTCCCGGATGAAAGCTTCTGCACTGAATTTGTAATCCTTTAAAAAAAAAATCATTTTTTGCCAAAGTGGTATCTCAGAGCTTATAAAGTTGCTGGGATGGGGGGGGGGGGGGGAGAGAAACTGTTGTGCAGAAATGCCTTATATTTACACACTAGCAAAAATATTCGGCGTTGCCTGGGTCAGAAATAAATGTAAGAAACAATCCCTACTTCCTTTCGTTTTCTGTTTTAACTGAAAGAACTCAAAACATATCACTTTGAAGTGATCAAAAATCGAGCTTCTTCCTTACCCATTAAAGTAAAATAGCAATAAGTATAAAGAATGAACGAATAATCATTTAGAAACGAAAGCACGAATTTAAACATACAAAAATTTGAAGAATTTCCAAAATATGAACTAACAAAAACAAAGATCACTGAAAAAACCGTGCGCTTTATTTAATTAAATAGTACACACACACAAAAAGAAAAAAAAAACTCTCTACTATGTTTCCCTAAGTGTGCAGAAAGTAGTTTCCAAATGTTTAAATGACTTTAAACTCATGTTTGCTCCGGAGAAGTCTTTATTCAAAATTTTCATTGTGATTACTTTTATTATTGCTGTTGTTAGGCAACGAATTTTTGTAACAATGTGTTTTATATTTGCAACTTCAAAGCTTGAATACGCTACCTTGCGGTGATTACCAATACTAAAGAAAAAGGTGAAACATTCCATTCCACGAGTTTTCTTTGGGGTAAATTTCCGGCTTCAAGCAATTTGTGGTGTAATGTAATTTCAGAAGAATAAAAAAGAAAGCTTCGCACAAATACGATGAAAAAGTACTGTCATTCACTAAACGTCAAAGCAAGTTATAAGTTATAGCATTTGTTTGTTTCACCTTTTTTCATCCGCCATTAGACAGTGGCTGCTGCGCCCCCTATAATTTATTGGAGTTGCGAATTTAATTATTTAATGGGGAAATGATATGAAATTTACTGTTTTCCACCATAACTTTTTACAACTAAGTTTTTAAGGAATAAATTACAGCCTAAGTTGCTCCCTCATAATGTAGCTATCCATGGTGAAAAAATGGTTAAAATCCGTCCAGTAGTTTTGAAGTTTACCCCGGACATCCGGACAGAGATTAGCCCTTTATGTATAAAGATTATGCATCATTTTATATTAAATGTACTACTCAATGGGAGTTGGGAGACCGCTGGAAAGAGCCTTCTCCAACAAAAATTACTTTAGCTCACTGTAAATATAATGTTATTATAAGTTATCTAAAAATAACTGCAAATATAAATATTATATTGTTCACTGAACAAACATTAAAAACTAGTGGCACCCGCACGGCTTCGCCCGTAATAGAAAAATTAAAGGTCTTTTGGTTCGCTTGTATATTTACAAATGATGTATGGTGAATTTTCTCGCCAATTGGCTTGTACCGACGTTACAGTTCCACGTTATGATAATTTCGTATCTCGTCAATTGGCTTGTGTCCATGTTACGATTCCACATTATGATAATTTCGTAATTTATGATAGTTTTTTTTTCTTAAAATTTGAATAAAAAAAGAACCACATCGAATTTTCGAAAAATCGCTTCGAGGTGCACACCCCCATGCTACATACTAACTTTGTGCCAAATTTCATGAAAATCATCCGAACGGTTTAAGCGCTATGCGCGTCACGGACATCCTACGGACATCCTACAGACATCCTCCGGACAGAGAGACTTACTGCTTTATTATTAGTAAAGAAGACTGTCAAATGATGTTACTTTTTTATTTTTGAACTTCTAAAGAAATGAAAATGGTAATTTTATTAGTATTACAGTGGAACCTCATTAAAACGAGCCTTAAGAGGCCTCTAAAATTAATTTGTTTTAACTGTAGTTCATCTTATCCAGAAACAATAAATAACATAGTGTGTAAATACAGTAGAAGGGGGCTCGCAAATGTCGTTTGTCTTGGCAGCAATTAGTATTTAGCATCTTTGAATTAGTTCGACTAGATGACTAGTTTTTAGTACTACGACTAGTTTTTTTAGGTAGGTTTTTTCTTTGAATTAACTGTTAAATCCAACAAAAGAAAAGAAAGCAATTATTGACCATTTGAATGTTTAGAATCTTGTCTTCCTAAAGCGTCATTTAATTTGCAGAATATTGTGTATTGTTCTTACTACAAATATCAGTTGGTCAGTGGAAAAGTTATGTGACATGGCACAGTATCCCAGTATAAGTATTTCAAGCAGTTTCTAGCAGGGTAAAATTTTTTGAATATGCAAAAACGCTGAAATTTTCTTTAGTTGGCTGGCTAGGTTCAACATAAATCAATTTTTTAAAATTTGGTGTCTATGCATTTATGACAGCTAGTGTAGAAATTCATACATAAACCAAACCAGTCGTAGTGTTATTTGTGCAACAAGGAATAAAAATTAAAGCATCATACCAGCCAAGAAATGATTTGTTTTCACGCATCAAATTATTTCCATAATTTTCAAAACTAATTCATCTACCTACCCATTGATCTGATGCCTAAATGTGTGTTATTGAAATAATTAGGAAATCAGGCATTATATGTAAAACATTATTCAACTAATTTCTTTAAACTGCAAAATTTTGCCACTTATTAAATGGTGCCATTTTGGGAAATCACAGAATACCACATGCCTAAATAGGCACCTACTTATCCCTGTTATTGTTATTGATTTCAATTTTCTCGTTTTAGCTTCTGTTGGATCATACAAATGCGAATGTCCTCATCAATCGATGTGATCATTACGACAACAGCCCGCTGCACATTGCTGCTTTGAAAGGCTATGCTTCTATTGTTGAGGTAAAACATTTTTTTTTTTTGAGCAATCACGATTGCTTATTGTTCTCACTTGACTGTTTTTGGTGTCCTATCATTTTATTTTCCCGCCAGTACCACCGTCGATTGACTCCTCACGAAGCTGCTCCTATAGCGAAAACTGCCTCCAGGTTGCATCCATGTAATACACACACCCGCATACACAAACACATACACGCATACATACAGACACCTACACATACACACACACCAACACATACATACACACACACATGCATACATATAGACACTTACACATGCATACACACACTCGCATACATATAGACACTTACACATACATACAGACACCTACACATACACACACACAACTACCCACACTCATCACACTCAGGCCTGCACACTACTACCCACACACTCATCACACTCAGGCCTGCACACTACTACCCACACACTCATCACACTCATGCCTGCACACATACATAAACACATGCCTACACACATACACATTCCCCACCACACACAAACACTCATACACACAACTACCCACACACTCATACCTGCACACAGACATTAACACACATGCCTACACACACACATACAAATACCCCCTACACACAAACACACACACACACACACACTCCACTCACACATAAACACAGATGCATACATACATACACATACGCAAGCACACTTGTGATTGCGAAAAACATAATTTGAATTCAAGAGGTCAAAATTCAAATTATTTTTTTTTCTGCTGAGAAGAAGGGGGGAAAATGCAGAGTTTTTGAATGCTGAGTTTGACTTGAACTCCCTTAGACAAATGGGGTATAGTTCTTAATTTCAAATTTAACTGTTAAATTATTTTGGTGTTCTTTTTTAATCTTTTCTGCTGTTTCCTAGAAGTTACTTGTAGCTTTACTATTTTAAGCTAGCGTTAACCAAAGATTCATTTGAAGTGAATAACTAATAAAGCTCATTCTGACTTGATTATGTATCTAATTAAATTTATCATAGATATGTAAATTTATTTGTATGTTATATACATGATTTGTGTTTTATAAATAATGTGGCCATGCCATAACATCAGTTATAATTTAGCTAGTAAATAACTGCATGAAAAAAGTGCGAGTTCAAGGATCTTACACTGTTGAATTTTTTATTGGATCTTCATGAATTTATTTTTATGTTTTGACTTTCCTAGATTCTTTTGAACAATGGAGCAGAAATAGAGAAGAAAAATGAACATGAACAAACTCCACTGCATCTCGCAGCCAAGAACGGACACGTGAAGTAACTATTAATTTTTTATTCTCAAAAGTCATTTACATTTTAACCCATCAGCCCCCAAGTATAGCACAGTTTCTTATACTTCTGCAAGGAAACAAATTGCTTTCCGATACTTTTATTTAACAAGTTTTCAGGCATGAGATTTTTCCGGCTTTTGCCGGAATTCCAGCTTTTTCTGTTGGGTTTTAAAACCTTTCCTCCTTTTTCCTCCTTTTTTTGCCTCTTTCAGGACTTATTTTTCTCAAAAATCTTGAAAAATACGATTTTTTTAAATTTTCGCTCCTTGATTTCGTATTTGTTCTATTTTTTTCTCTTTGAATCTTCATCCTCGGCGGTATCTGCCAAAAACGTACGTTTTGGAATCATGCCAATGACGTCAAACATGTGCTGCGCCGAAAGTTGCATGCCTCGTTTCAGATTTCAATCTTTTTGCATCCTGCAAGTATTTCAATTATTTTTAATGTTGGGTGGTTTTTTACTATTTACTACCTTATATCTAGTTATTTTATTCATCATTTCAATAATATTTTTATTTCTTTAATTTATTTTAGAAAAAATGCAAAACTCAATCAAAAAATGTTTCTTAGCACCAACAGACTCGTTTTTTTTTTGTAACTTGGCATGGTTACTTTTTTTGCGTATTTAAGAAAGTAAAAATATTTATGGTGAATCTCAAATGGTTTAGGCTTTACAAACTGTTAAAAGTTTTGAGATTTCATGATTAAATGAGGCAGCTGCAAGTTGTTCTTTTTATTCCAAAATTGTATTAGGAAGTTTTCAAATACAAATTTTGGGTTCCAAGGAAAAAGATAACCAATCGTTTATACACATATATATTTATTTATTTTCAGTTCTTACTATGAAAAGTATGTTCTACCACATAAAGAAATTTTAGATTTTTCTCTCTGTTCAGGGGTCGAAGTGGTCCTATATATCCTATATTTCCAATATTTTCAAAAAAAGTATGAAAATCGTCCTATATTTCCTATATTTTTGGAAACTGTTCTATATTTTCTATATTCCTGTTTTTTATCCAATTTATTTCTTAACAACAGTAAATAAACTATCTGACTTCGGATTTTTCGTCGAAAGTACGTGTGCAAACGAATTTCAAATTAAAAAACGCAACTCAGGAAATCCTGCAACAGGCATCTTCTCTCATTGGCTACAGCAATATGACGTCACTGTAGTGGGTGGAGTTTCGAGAACTAATTCCGAAGTTGGTTTTAGAATTTTGCGTTTGGCAACAGCAGTTTGTTTTGTTTTCCAGCGTGGTTTTTTTTCGGTTTTTGTTTTGCGGGTATATTTTTGTGTTCAGTGCATTTTCTGATCTGAATGTTCTAATAGTCTTTTTGTAATCTTTTCTTTTTGTGGAATTTTACAGAACAAAATATCTGTATATTTGCTACAAAGCATTCGGAACTCCAGAGCTCGAATACGCTACCTTGCGGTGATTTACAAAGCTGCCGAAAAAACTAAAACATTGCGTTCCACGTGTTCATTTTGGGCAAAACAAACAGTTTGTTATGTGTATTTTTTTTTTTTTATTTGCGTAATTCATCATTTGGAATCGTCATTCGCAACAGCATAACAGCAAAAATATCTGATATAAACTGTGAGTACACATTTTATTTATCTTGTTCTGAGTGAATTTGAATAAATATCAGTTTTTCAATTCGATGAGAAAAAGCAGACTTAACAACATTGACTGGACACTATAGGGCCATACTGAAAAATTACTGCTTTTCCTAAACCTAATTCCACATAAATGATTTAAATAACCTTGTTACTATAGCATCCAACTGAAATGGACAGTATGCAGATAAATTTTCTTGAAAATATTTATCGCAGAACAGATTGAAAAATCCAGAAAGAACATTAAGAATTTGAACAATAAAGAATAAAAGCTTGGAATTTTTATCGCTAAAATATCGCACCAAATTTATTTTATTGCTCTGCAAAAGCTGACATTATCGGTGGAAGAATTCCGCCAAAAATCTGTTTATAGGGTTATGGTTTTAGTGTTGTGAAAGAATAATGTATCTTAAAAATATTTCGCATGTCAGTTAAATCATTTCCGTGACGAATGAATTAAATGCATGATGATTTCTTTTGATATCCAATCATATAGTCATAGAAATAAGTTATCTAGTGTTAAACGTTACTCTTGATATTCTGTCACGTATGTGCACTATGTGACAAAAATGTCAACAAATACCGGAAATGTCACGAAACAGGACATAATATGTACTAATGTATAGAAAAAACAATACGAAATGAAAATGCTGTTCGAAGCGAATCAAAAATTTATGAATACCGAATTCAACATCATGAAAATGGCTGCTTCAGAACAACTTACGGTGTGTTCTGCTATATTTTTTTACTTTCGTAATACTTTTTGATTTCTAATCTCTTTCTACATCGGTCAAAATAACCAAAAGACTTTGAAAAATCTTTTCAAATGAATAAAGAACAAAAAATCATACCTGCAAACAAAAATTTCTGTCATTTCCTAATTTTAGAAACAATTTATACGTTACGGCGTGCGTTTGTTTTAGTTTTTTCGTCTGCCATTAGACAGTGACTGCAGCGTGCCCTATAGTTTGTTGGAGTTGCAAATTGGTTATTTCCTGTTAGTTTTCAACTCAAAGACGGTTTTTATTTATTTATATAAGCTCTGTTTGTGACACTTCAATCCCTGCAAAAATTGTGAGTTGCTGTGTTAATTAACAATGAATTTCACTTTGTACTTTTTTTTTTTTTTTTTTTTTGTCTACAAAGTACACTTTTTCAAAAATTATTCTTTCAACTACAGGAAAGTCATTTCAGGTGTAAGTTATAATTTTGTTTGAGGGTTTTTTTTTTAAAACAAAATCATTGAGAAGAATAAATAAATAATATGTATGTATTAGGGTCATTCCAAGGTATTTTTGACATTTATGTAGAGTCCGTAACATGACCTTTTTTGCCATAACTTTTTAGTTTACTGTTTGGTTAGCATATTATTTTATTTTGATCTTTTCCTACCAACACACCAGCTCAAATTAAAATAATTTGCAAATCAAACGGTAAATTAAAAAGTTATGGCAAAAAAAGGTCACGTTACGGACTCTACATAATGTCAAAAATACCTTGGAATGCCCCATTATTTCTTTTTTCATAGCGAAACTATTCATATAATGTGTCCTATATTTGTCCTATATTTTTTGTCGAAAATGTCCTATATGTGACAAGTCGATCACTTCTACCCCTGTCTGTTGTAAATTTTTACTTCACAAACAGCCCTAATTTTAAAATTTATGTTCTCACTCGTTTATCACTATAAACTCAAATGTTTTTAATGAAAAAAAAATGAATTTTTCTCTAAAAAATATGAAAAGTTGACACTATTGTGTGATGCAGCCAAGATTGAACTCTGGCTCCCCCAACCCTATGTTCGAGGACTCAGGGGTTAGAAATTGTTGCCTCTTTTTCAAAACTTATATTTATTTAGGAATAAACACCCTTGCAAGAAATGGTACAATGCAGCAAATTGTACAAAATTATTACTCATACTTAATTAAATACGTATTACCTTTAAAACTGGTAAATTAGCCATTTTTTGTTTAATTTTTGAATATCATGGCTTCCAGGTTCTATTTTTATGTAGTTTTGGATATCACGAAATTTTTTTGGATATCATCCCTTTTATGGACATTTTTTTGGATTTCCTCCTTTTTGCTCTCTGACCACTCTCATCCCTGAAGTTTTGTCAAGAGTTAGTCTATATTTTCACCACAGTTGGATTTGAATGCCATAATTAGCTTAAATTTGATTTCTTGAACATTATTTAAAATATGTTTCTAAATTTTATGCTTCAATATAAGTTGAATGTTGCGACTTTTATACATCTGTTGGTTGAGACCTCAGTGAGTCACTTACTTTGGATGAAAATTTGTTTGAGACAAAACCCCAGCTCCAGAAACTGTTCAGTGTTGTTAGTTTTCTTCTGCAACTGCATTATTTTAAATGCTTTAAAGCCTGCATAGCTTTTTATTAGAACATAATTTTATTTTATATAATATTTGAAGTTGAAATATTTATCAACTTCATAATAGACGTGTAAAAGTTCCTGTGTAAATATTAAAATGAATCCATTCAAAATGATTCCATTTTGATTTTTACTAAATATAAGTTCAATTTATATAAAATTCAGAACTAATTTTATAGTTTCAAATATAAAGAGAGTGGGTTAATGTTTAAAAAAAGTCTTGCTTGATTTTATTTCAAGTTAAAAATCTTCCAGATTAACAAATAAAAAAGAAAAAAAATCTTCTGGATTCTTTTTGGCAGGTATGATATTGGTATCGAAAAGGAGGGTAATTCTTATTGTGTGATCAACTCCAGAGTATATATAGAAGGGCTTTGCTGTTTAAATATTGCTTTTAATTGATTAAAAGCTATTGCCAAAATGTTTTACATTGCTTGCTTTACTTGTTTCCCCAGTTATCCTAGTAGTCTTCCCTCCCTACTTCGTGTTTCGACTTTCGCGGTTTCACTGCATCGCATTTTTTTTTTCAATTATAGCAATGAGCCTTTTTTATGTTCTCGTGTAAACTTTTTCTTACAATAGAATTACAAATTATGTCTTTTAAGTAAGGTAAACTCTTCTTAGGGACTGTAGTTGTACTAGTTGAGGGAGTGGAGGTTTAAAAGCGCCGAAGAAAGTTTATCTCAATTTAACCTTAAACGCTAACTGCAAAGTATAAATCACTGTATTATTACTAGGGGATAACTACATCTCTAATGGTGTTCAACAACGTACTAGCTTTTGAAGCTGTATGCGTAATACCTTTGATAAGGATAAATGTAGAGGAAGAAAGGGGGTATATACGGTCACTAACTAAAATTTAATTCATTATTGAACAACTTGAAGTCGAGCTATTTTCATAGGTTAGTAGTAGTGTGTAAGAACTGTGTGTGTACTTTTTTCCCCAATAATTAATGTGATATCGATTCCGTCTAATATATCTCGTTTTCTCATATTTTGTGCAATATATTAAGTAATACAAATATAATGTTGGATAAAGGTGCTGTTTCATGTCTAGGGGTCTCTAACTATGTTAAAAACTTATTTAAATTGTCGTCAGTAAGTTTTATGCCCTCTAATTAGGAAAATATTCGGTTTATATATACAGAATCCTACTTCGCCGAAATTCAGTTATCGCGGTGAAGTCTGGAACGAATTAACCGCGATAAACGAGAGTTAATTGTATCCCATTAAAAAATGAGAAATAAGAAAATTTCTTATTTTGTTTATATGAAAAAGAACTCCTTTTCCCTTGGATTTTGTCATGGTTATGTTTAACTGTTTCACTTATTGTTAATTTAATTCTTATGAAATGTCACTCAATATTTCAGGTGAGTTTGAATCATTAAAAAAAAAAAAAAAAAAACAATATTATCAAGCAAATATTCACACCATAAATGCAATAACATCGTTGACTTGTGCATCTATCTCATTCATGTCATCTAAAATGCCAGTGATTCTTTTCAAAACTCTTAATTTGTGGCTTTTCCCTTTGTTCGCAGCGTTGCACAAGTTTTCATGAATTACTCCAAGACCATCGTCAGTTCGGAAGACGAAAATGCCAACACGCCCCTGCATCTGGCTTGTCTCAGTGGTCACTATCCGATGGTCAGTGTCCTGTTGAATGCTGGAGCAAATATTAATGCGAGGTAATAGTAATTTACTTAATGTGCCATCGTAGAACAAAATAGAATCTATGATATAGAGGCGGTTTTCTGCTTTTTCAAATATTCCCTGGGGACTCTTTTTTTTAAAAAAGATCTGAATTCAAAAATGAGTCAAAATGGCGTTTTGTAAACCTTGAAAATAAATGGCAAAAGAGTCATGAAAGCAAGTTTTTTTTTTCTTTCTGTGAATGATAAGATTTTTTTTCTGAATTGGACACAATTCAGTTGTTTAAATCTACCAAATTGAAAGACGTTAATGGATTAATTTTTTGCACGAAAAGCAAGACAAGGGGTCGTTGTTGTAAGCCATTCAAATCTCAGTCTAACCTGGGAATTAGGAAAAATTATTATTTTGGTAGGGTTTTTTGCACCCAGAATTGCTTACCAAAAGAGGCTGTAATGAGCAAGGGGGTGGATAGCTTTAAGAGGGCCATTGATCTTCATGGGGGGTTAATAAACTGACTAGTTAGTACCTGCCTAATTGAGCCCAGAGCCTGTTAAGGTCATCACATTTGTATTTGATGTTGTAACAAAAAACAATATTTTAAATTCCAACAGTGATGGTTCCCTGCTTTCTATATCAAGGCAAAATTTAAACTTTTAAAAATGTGCATAAATGATAATGATCATAATGCTGCAGTTTGAATGGACTCGATCTCAGACTCGTTCAGTTTCTAAAAGTATTTTTTTCTTCCCAAGGAATTGCTACTTGTGGACAGCTCTGGATTGTGCTGCTTCGAAGGGCTGGAAGCGTTGCACTCAAATTCTCTTGCACTCCGGCTGCCCAGTCAATTCCCTTGACAAATCCAAGGCAAGTATGACCCAGGAATTTCTCCAAATGTATTTACTCAACTTCCCAATAAATCTTTAAAAGTTTTAATTTGTTTTTACTGTTATTAGTTGAATTTAGTAGAATATCTTTGAACTGCTCACAATTTTCAAAGTTCATAAGTTGTTGAGATTTAGAACTGACATGTCCCCCCTCCCCCATCATAAAGATTAAAACCAACTTAATATTCAACGTATAGCAAGTTTAAATATTGCTAGTTACAGTGCAATTTGTATAATAAATGATTTTTGTTTTATATAGATTTATTTTTTGTAGTAAATACGTCAACTTTTTCCCTTCATAATTTTAATTTCTTTTTTAATGTTTTAATTTAATTTTTCTGAGGCAGCTTCAATAGCTTGATGGATGGTTTCTAGTTGCCTCTCTGAGTTTTCATAAAGGCTGAAGTTTTTTTTCTGCAAGTTCCAATCGTCTTGGCCTTTGTTGGAAGACTTTTCATCCATGAGCTTTTTTTTTACTTTAAGGGGAAGAGTTCCTCGTAATTCTGAAACACATACCTACAATTCTCATGACCAGTATTAGAAATAGGAATTTAATTCTAGCTGTCATGATGATGCCAAATACAAGTTCAAACATATATGTATCCAAAAATTTATAAATTGTTTATTGAATAGAAATGCCAATATCCTATTTTAAAAGATCTACAAAGTATACTAAAGAAATGATTGTGTTGGGACAAAATTTATTGTATTTATTTAAACTACTTTGATAATTTAATCCTCTGGTCAATGACAGGTCTTAATCACGACTCCAGAAAGAAAAGCTTCAAAGAGGTTCAAAACTTTAGGTGCCGAATCAGGCACATAAGGTTGGAAATCTAAGTTTCAAATCAAAACATTTTGTCTCAAAATATGACCAATGGCCACTAATTTCTAATACGGCTTATGACTATTTGAGCAACTTTTTTTTTTTATTAATATGATTTTGACTGAAGTAGACATTATAAGTAAAGTTAAAAAGTTACACTAGTGTTGAAAAATAAATTAAATTTGGCATTTGAAATTTTTTTAAATTCCACTCACGAAATGAGTTATTTGTCAGTTTATGTCAGGAGACAGATGACCCATTTGTAACAATTGGCCTTCTAGAAGTCCATGTTGTATTTCTGGAAACTTTATTTATAAATTTCTTCTACATAGCTATATAATGAACCATTTTAAAAATGGCCTTTTTTTTAGGACTTATTAATCAACACAAACTGTCCTGTTGGAATGTTAGGATTAACATAAAAGTTAGGTTAGAATATGATTTTAGCTGTTAAAATATTGCTGTTTCTGAATTGAAATTTATAGGTACATTCTTGTCTCAGTTTTTAGCTATCATCACAACTAACTGAAAGTACAGAAAAATCTTCATATTTTCAGTCTTTTATATATAAAAAAATTAATAATAATAAAAAATATTGAAACATTTTGGATTGTATAAATTACCAAAACAGCATCAAGAACTAGATCCAAATGAATGCTGGATGCAGGATTTTTTTTTTTTTTTTTGCCTTTTCAGCATTGAGCTATCATTTTCCATTACATCATCTCTAATTACTTCTAGGCTACTCCTCTGCACCTGGCTGCTCGTGAAGGTCATCGAGGGGTGGTGAAGCTCTTACTGAAATCTGGAGCCAACATAGCTCAGTTGGACAAGAACGGAAAGAATTGTCTCGACCTCGCCATTGACAGAGGGCATGAGTATGTATGAATTAACTTAGAAACGCAATTGTTTGCTTTATTGCCTGTGACAGGTTTGCTGGTACGCAGTAAGTTACCGCCTATAAGCCAGGGCTAAGGCAGAACTATATGCAATGTACCAACAGCTCATACATTGCAGGTTTGGAGGTGTTGATTGATTTACAGCAATAAATCAAATGAACTTATTCATGGCCAAACTTAAGTACAAATGATAAGTAACAAAAACTAGCAATGCACACCTGTTATGAGTTAACTAAAGGGTAGTCAGACCAGTATCAGAAGACTTAAGTGGAATTTTACTTTAAAAAATTGTTAATATTGTTGAAAGCTGTGGCATTTGGTTCATGGCATTTAAAATGTTTTTACTTAAATCTGTAATTCATAAAAAACTTAAACAGTGTAGCAGCCCAGCTAATGAACATTTCTAGCCAGAAGACAAAAATCAAATTTTCTTGTTGTTTTGTTTCTGGAATTGTATAGAGAGAAGTTACTGTTGTCAATCCCAAGACGTTCATTCACTGGTCACCTTAAGAACACCTGTAACAATGTTTTTTTTAACTCCTTAATCATTGCATAACTTTAAAAATAACTAACAAAATTGCCTATTTTTTTACTCATAAAAATTGCAAAAGAAAGAAAGTAACATTTAGGCATTGAAATTTCCTGAATTGGCATATTGTCACCTCAGAGCAACAGTAAGACATCTGATCCCAGAAATAACAGTGAGATATCCTACTTTTGCTTTGAGGTGACAATATAAGGAAATCAACTAAATGTTTTTTCTTTAATAACCAAAATAAAAAGTTAAATGAAATAAATTCACAGGAGCCAGGTTTGCCCATGGGACCCATCTGGAAGCTTAGGGAGTTCTAAATTATAAAATATATGTGAAAAAAATGATGTTGTAGTGGCAGGTGTACTAGTACTCATTATTAAATGGGTGAAAATGAAAATTGTGAGAAAAAACTAAAGTTTGTCTCTCAGACTTCCATACCCTTATATAAATGTTATTGTTCAAAAAGCAAGCATTCAACATTGGTTTAAACAATATGATAGTTTCAGAAAAATTAAATTAATTAAAAAAACGAATATGAACCCATTTGAATTGTGCTAATTTTTACAAAGGATTTTTGTATTTTATGATAAATGAAATTGTTTGAGTGCTGAATAAGTCATTGAATTTTCAAAACTTTTGTATCATTTTAATTGTTTATATTCTTAGAATTAATCTTAATAACCCAATTCTAAATACTTTAAATGCAGCACTTTGTCATTTCTATCATGTCATGTCAGTTGTTATTTTAATCTCTGTATATGTATAATTTTTCATTTAAAAGAGTTGTCTTTATTACATTTATTCCTGATGTTCTAATGAATTTTTCAAACTGTTTTTGGTGGCTCATCCACGATAAATAAATGTCTTGTCTATTCTATAGCTCTTCTCATATTCTCTCTGCGAATCAGCTTCTTAGCACTTTTTTCAGTTGCAGCACTCGCGTAAAAAGCAATTTTCTCCATGGCTGCTTGAAAGTAGAGGAAGAGGAGGGGTGGGATTTATGCTTTTCTGTAAACTTTCCGTATTGTTAAAGGTAGAAAAAATATCAAACTGTTGCAAAAAATTAAAATAAGAATGGTTGATTATCCTTCATTATTTAGTGCTTACATGAAATTTTTTATGAGTCTTTATGTACCCAGATCTCTACTTTAATGCTTTAATCTGGCTTCTCCTCCCCCATTGCATAGTAACACAGATACAACTCATATTCGAGGCTATCGTGGGATTTCCATTTTTTAAATTCAATCTCAGTTAAATATTTTTATTTGAATCACCCAACACCAACTAAAAAGAAAAGCCACTCAAGCCACTGCGTCTTTCTCCAGTTCAAAAGATTCTAAACTGTGTTCCATGGCACCATTGAGTGCCACAGATAGTAACAAGGTGTGCAGTGAAGTGTCCACAATATCAATGTATGCACATAAAAGAGATGGGCCAAGGTACTGTGTAAAAATTCTAATTTTTTTGAAGAGTTCCGCAAATCGGAAAAATATGATAACTCCTGCTCTGGTTTATTTATGCATAAGCTTTCGTAAACCCTTTAGTACTTAAAAGTTTTTTTTTTTTCAAGGTTTTTTTCCCTGCTCTCTCCCTCCTCTCATTTCTCTACAGGCAGCCATGAATCTTGTGCCAGTTTCACACTGATCACTACTGTGACAAACTGCACTGTTGCCTAAAAACGTGAGCTATTGCTTTTACACTAATGGCAGTGACCTGTCTGATATATATTTAAATGTTCGTTCCTCCCTTGGTAGGGATTAAACCCCCCTCCCCACTCTTTACTTATTGGTTGAATATTAGTATCCTATAATAAGCTAAATTTTAGATTTAAGGGGTTTACAGTACCTCAAAAATTATGAAATGATTTTAAAATATTTTTATCGCTTATTTAAAAATTAAAACTATTCTGAACAGAGGGGAAAAGTTTCCTTGCTTTAGTTCAAATATTTAAAAAGTTATGCGTGATTTTAGGCCATGCTCACTATGCGTTCTTATGCAAAAGAAAAACTTTAAATTACTTTTTCTCAATAATGTTTTTTTGTGTTTTCATGTCATTAGAATCCCTAAGGATTTTTTTCTATTAAAGATACAGCTTTAAAGTAATACTTTTTGCAATTGGGATAACCTATTTGACAAAATTGTGCATGGGATAAGCATTTTATAAATTACTCAAATGGTTAGTGCATGTTAAACCTTTAAAAACCAAATTTAAAAAAGAAACTTCGATTTTTTACATAATTAATCACAGAAAATTTTCTAATAAACTCATAAGCAAATGAATGCACAGATTTTTAGGGATGATTATAGTGATCTCTTAGCAAAAAAACTTTTTTTAAATTAGAGCAAAAATAAAAAAGGCTTAGGGATTTTAAAAAATTGAAATTTTCCTCAATTTTTTGAATTTTCAAAAAAAGTAGGCAATATTCTTAAATTTTGAAAATAAATTATTGATTAAGGAATAAGTATGCATGTTATGGTTTCAAAGAAATATAAAATTTACTTAAATTTTAAAAAAAATGTTTAAAAGGTACTGTGACCCCTTAAAAAATTAAATAAAATAGAAACTATGATGTAAAAAGGATACGAGTTATAGTCTGTGCTAGAACACATATTCACATATTCAAGTCAACTTTTCCTGTTGTTCATAAGGAAGCTTCATTTTAGAAGTTATTCAATAATTTAAGTCAATGCTCTTGTAGTAACTGAAAAACGAAATTGGCAACCCTGCAGAGATTCAGGTGTGGATCCGGCACCTTCTCTTTCTCTCTCTCTATCTCGCGTAATTGGCGATGCTCCTCTGCTTTTGTGATGTCTCTCATTCTGTCCTTGCAGCTTGTGGACCCCTCTCTCTTTGCCCCTTGCACAATCCAAGGTAACGATCCTCTCTCACTTAGAGAAGTGGCCATGAAGATCCTGTCTGACCCCAACTGGGAGTCCGTCCTGCGCAATGAGACGGACAGGAACAAGTTCTTCCTCCACCAGACTCCCCTACGCAGGCTCATCCGCTACATGCCAGGTCAGGGGCCAATCCAGGATTTTTTTCTCGCTACCTATTTTTGTGAAAGTATTTTTTATCAACATTGTTTTTGTGACCTTTTAGAGACATCTTATTTTTGTAAAAGAGAAGTAGAACGAGTGAAATTTTAGTTCGAAAAGTGTAAATGTCATCTAGTATTATTTTTAACAGGTTTCGTTTTTTGGGGAGGGGGGGAGCTAAAAACCTAAGAAGTACCAAAAATAAAATCATAATTTCAGCTTAATGGGCTATGTACTGCGTACAATATTGGAAATGATGAGAAAAACGGTTCCCCAAAACATCTTAAAAGATTGCGATAATATTGCATAAATACACTTTGGTGAGAAACAGCTAAAAATTAGTTGAAATACCACAATTGTTCATATAAACCTGCTTAGAATTTTATTTTATGAGTAAATTTTGTTTTAAACAGAGAAACAAATTTTATATTATAAAATCCGAATTTTTGTGAAATTTTCGATGTTTTTGTGATGCTACTGATTTTATTACTTGATTTTTGTGAAAGTACCTATTTCAAAACAAGATTTTTGTGAAGGTACCGAAAAACGGTAGCAAAATCAGCCGATATTGGGCCCTTCAGGTACTGTTTGCTCTTAAGGATTTGGGTTTTGTCTAATGGCAGTCTCTTTGAAATTGCCTCAAATGTAATTACAGTTATTAGGAACACTAAAAACTTGTACTGAAGCCAAAATCCAGAAAGAGTTGTCATCTGCAATTAGGCCCTAGGCAGGTAAATGACACTCTGCCTACAATCTTTTCATTTTGTTTGCATTTTTCAGGATTCGTACGGGTCATGGAAATCCTGGTAAGTCATGGGGAAAAAAAATAAGCTAATTTCAGACCTGGAAAAGACATGGAAAATTGAAATTTTCATTCTAAGTCATGGAAATTTATTTTCAGTCATGGAAAAATGTTCTGAAAAAAAAAGGAACAGTAGCTAAAAAGAGCATTAGAAATCTTGAGTGATTTAGTATTGTGCACCATGAGAGCTATTTAAATTGGAAAATTGAACGATCTCAAAAAACATTGCATTCGAGTTCGTTTCCATCACTCCTAAATCTTTAATTCAAAATTTATCAGAGTTTATCTCAATTTGTTGAAGGTTTTGGACAATCTTTAGTCTTGCGATAGAATACAGAAATAGGGGAATTCTAATGCTCAAAAACAGTAGTGCCCAATATATGGCCCGCAAAACTAATCCATGCGACCCACTGGTACGTTCAGTGTCATTATTCAAACATGTTCTGGAATTTCTGAACCTATTAATTTATATGCATTTGAAAAGGAACAAAAAAGTAAACAATTAAATCAAAAGATTTATTTTCTATGAAATGTGGTTTTTTTTAATTTTTTTAAAATAAATATCTAGTTTAGAAACATGAATTTACTAAAGAATGTGGCTTTATTTTAAAGAACCAAAAAAATTGTCAAGTTGACACTAAAAGGCAACTTTTAAAGCAAATTTATTGAAACTTAGTAATGATTCATTCAACCTTTTCCACAATCATTATCATTCTGCCTGTTTCTAAAAAAATAGTCGACATTTAAGCATCATTCGCTGTAGTTTTACTTAACTTAAACTTATATGATGAAAACAGGTAAGAATTATTCAGTTTTTTTAAGTATACACTGATATTTTTTCAATTACGTTGTGGCATTCACATAGAAGTTTTGCTAATGTTTATTTCCAAAAAAAAGGCAAGTTTGATATTAAATAGTACTATTCTCTTCATGTAACAAGGTCATGAAAATTTTCATGAAGTCATGAAAAAGTCCTGGAAAAGTCATGGAATTTTTTCACCCAAATAGAGTATGAACCCTGATTTTTGTCATCTGTTTTATTTCATTTTTACTGTACAAACCTGTTTATTTAATTTTCGCTGGCATTTGTCACGTTAAAATTTAAAATGTTATTAGTGTTTGTGGGAAATCAAAATTGCATTTCTCCAAATATCTCTAAAATGTACTCTTGTAGATACAGTGAGACTTCTCTGGAGCGACCAATCTCAATTCCTAAAAAAAGTTGTTCTTGATGGAGATTGGTTGCTTTTAGAGGCTGTTTTCGAAATTTCAAACATCCAAAGAAAAAAAAACAATAGCATCAATAGAAATCATTTATATTGTATCTTATCTTTATATTAGTTAGAGACATTATGAAAAAAAATAAATAAATAAATAGAAAAACTGAAATTTTTCTCTTCAAGTTTTTTATACAAAATTTACTTATTCTTACTCTATTTTTCTGTTTAGAAATGAATTGGTTTTATAAAAAGAGATGAGATTTGTCTGCTTCAGATGCTTTATTTTTTCTGAAACACTTTTTTTTTTTAAGTTTTTCTTTTACCTGTAAAAAAAAATAACTGAATAATAATAATAAATTATAAGTGCAACAAGAGCTTATCTATTTTTCAACTCTCAAATATGCTAAAAATAGATACAATAGATTAAAACTGCTTTATGGAAAATATAATCATTTCAGTGCATAAAAAAAATTATGGGGGCCCTTGACATAAATGCACAAACTCAGGTAGATGGTACCACACACATACAGACAAAAAAACTTTATATTTATTACTACTATCACTTCTTTAATTTAACATACATTTAATTTTGCATAACTTAACTTCTGCATAGTCAAGTTCTAATCTATGACTACTCTATCTATGACCTCTCTATCTCTCTGACCTCTATCTATCTCTATGACCTCTCTATAGACTTCTCTATCTATGACTCTAATCTATGACCTCTAAAATGGCACAGGAATGCCCCGTTAAATTTCAAGAAACAAACTTACAGAAAACTATTGTTCTTGTCAACCATTCTACAATAACCGGCGAGGGTCAGTATCCATTTTCATTGATCTTGACAAAATGTCTGAACTCTTATTTCAATAGGTTGGCAGGTTCAGATTTGCAAGAATTTTGTTCTAAATTCCGGGTCTTGTTAGTAAGTAGAAAACCGAAAGTTCAAAATTATAAAATAATTTCGTGACTTCTTTAGTATTTTTTCATTTTCTGTTTGAATATCACTGTTAATAGCTAGGCTGAAAATAAATTTTGCCCGTGGTGATCAAAGGCTCTGAGCTTAAAAGTCTAATCTTTGGTTTTTTGTTTCGCTTTTGTTACTGCTAGTGCATAATTGCATGTTGACTATGCAGAAGTTAAGTTATGCAAAAATTAAATGTATGTTAAATTAAAGAAGTGATAGTAGTAATAAATATAAAGTTTTTTTTGTCTCTATGTGTGTGGTACCATCTACCTGAGTTTGTGCATTTATGTCAAGGGCAACCATAATTTTTTTTATGCACTGAAATGATTATATTTTCCATAAAGCAGTTTTAATTTTCTAGCCTCTTTCAATAGTTTCTTATACCACATTTCAGTAGAATAAATACACTGCAGACTGATGTCCCTACACTTCTTAATTTGATTGCAATTTTTACAGTGACAACCATATGCACATTTAGTCGGTACTGTCTCGAAATTAACTTTGTGTTATGCATTCCGATGTCATTTTATGTTAATTATGGTGGGGTTCAGTTTGGATAATGAAGGCCAAGTTTTACGTTGCAGATTTTTCCCACTTTTAAGGTTAAGTTTTTAGCAACGAAGAGTTTGAATCATTATGCATTTTTTTTTACTACGCTTTGAAATTAAATGTCGATAAACTTTCATACTCCGTAGGTATTTTGTTTCATCTTTAAATAAAATTTATTTTCATCCATAGCACGAAAAAACATATTTTCTAAACATAAAAAGTAATATATTAGTTGCAGTGACATTCCAAAGGAAGCAATGTGCAGGCGTTGAGTAGGCTTTAGTTAGGCTTGTGAAGGAATGTTAATTCTTATTTTGAGAGGAAACGGGAGGGGGGGGGATCTGTAAATTTCAGGTCAGCATATGGGCAGCAAGAGGCTAAATTCAACTCTGATGATATTAATGTGTATAATTACTTTTCCTATTGCTCTTTTCTAGTGCAATTTCTTAGTTTGCTGTACGAACCTGCAATTTGAATCCATTTCACACATGTTTCAGATGTAGCTGCCTATGTTTTTGACCGCTGCGTGACGTGGAACGATTTTCCCGACGACCACGTGAAGTTCGAGAAATCGTTCAACTACGAATTTCTGGACGACATGTTTGCCTGTTACAGGCCCAGCCTGTACAAAGGACTGGATCGAGATGACTCTTCCACGAGCTCTGGGACAAGCGTCTTCACCGGTACTTTTAACTTAATTTCGCCTTACTTACCTTGTATTCGCTCAATAACTCTTTCCTCCTTCATTTCTTGTCTATACCAAGTGCTTTAGCTGTAGCGACAGTGTTGCCAGATTGGTCAAATCCAGATTTCCCCAATTCCCTTCCAACTTTCCCCCAAAAAGCCATGTTTTCTATCAAAATTCCCCAAATTCAAAAATTATTTTTCCACTAATATTTTCATAAAATGAATCGACTTCCTCTAATATTTTTGTCTCTTGAAAATAAAATTTTTCCCCAAAAAGCCAAATTTTCTTACAAAATTCCCCATTTTTTTTTCTTCCCATTTTCACTTTTTTTTTGTCTTCTTTATCTTTACTAATAATAAAGCTGAAAGTCTCTGTCTGTCTGTCAGGATCTCTGTGACGGGCATAGTATCTAGACCGTTGGGCCAATTTTCATGAAATTTGGCAAAGGATTAGTTTGTAGCATGGGGGGTGCACCTTTAAGTGATTTTTCGAGAATTCAGTTTTGTTCTTTTTCTATTCCATTTTCCCGAGCAAAATTATCATAAGATGGACGAGTAAATTACCAAGCTATCATAACGTGGAACCGTAACGTGGGCAAGCCAATCGGCGAGAAATTCATCATGCATTATTTGTAAACATGCAGGGGAACCAAAAGACCTTTTAATTGTCTACTACGGGCAAAGCCGTGCGGGTGCCACTAGTCATAAGCGCCTGACCGAAAGATGAGAAATAGCCAAAGGTTTTTTTTTTCTACTTGTATTTACTACTCTGTTTCTGTATGTACATTTAAACTATGATTTTTGTATATATTTATCCAAGAACATTCTTCATCACTTATTTTTACCTATTTCACGTATCAACTAGGTACTCATGCAGAACATTAATGCGAATTCCATAGCATAATTTTCCACATAATGCGAAATGCGAATTCCATAAAGTTGAGCAAAGCTAAACCAACGTTGTTTGATACAAACACTACTACTTCTTGACGCGAATCTAAATACGAAAAAATTCGTTTTTCCCCCCGAGGTTTTTTTTCCCCAGGTTTTCCCCAAGAAAAAAAAATTTCCCCAAAGAATTCCACTCAAAACCCATTTCCCCAAAATTTCCCCAGAGAGCACCAGATTTTCCCAAAATGGGGAAATTTCCCCCAATCTGGCAACACTGTGTAGCGATGTGTTTGTCGGGATGGTTTCTTAATTGAAATTTATACATATTTATCCAGAGTTATTTTTGTGAATCTACATTTTAGTTTAACAATTATGAATATTAGTAGATTTTATTGCTGTGGTTTAAAATAGTTTTACACTTTCGGAACATGCTAAGTATGATCTGCAGTTTTATAAGAATTCTTGAAATGCAAAACAATTATTTCTTTTCTGATGCCAGCAGCTAATGATATATTCTGCCCACGTAGAATGTACGGACAGTACATTTTGTTACCTGCCTTTCCTTTGAACAAGCAGCTGTACATTTAGCATTATTTCTTAACGACTTAAAACTACACCAATTTTGTGAAACTCAATTGACATTTGAAGTTTTCTAATTATGTCTGAATTTATTTACAATCCAGTGACATTGAATGTGAACATGAATTTCTATTCTACTCTGTTATTGCTTATGGATGTGAAAAAAATTTAATTCTTGTTCAAAGCACTTATAGAACACATTGAAACTATTTAATGCAATAAAAACTCATCTATCTGGCATTCAAGTAGCCAGAATGCTCTGGTAGCTAGAGTTTATTTAGTTTCTGACAGTTCACACAAATGAAAAATCTTTGCTTCAGGTAGTAAAGCATATTTCAAGAAATGTTCAAAATTTCTGTGCCAAAGACACATTCCAAGTCTCTATACATTTCATTCAAATATTTTGGTTGCAACATATTGTTGTGGAAAGCTTAGGATTTAGTTTTACTTCAAGGGACTGTGGTCTATATTTTTTTTGTAAAAAATCTATTCATCTTTTAATTCTGTAGTAAGTTCTCTTCCTATTTGTACAATGTTTGAATATTTTTGTTTGAATGTCAGATAAACTCATTGTGTCTGGCATAAACTTACACTTATTTTATTTTATTTTGTTTTTATTTATTTATTTCTTTTTAATTTATTTATTTATTTATTTATTTTTTGCTACAAAAAAAATTAATGAATGAATGAATCACGTTAGACATATTTTGCAATGCTTTTTTAGAATCAACTGCCTTCATATAAACTTGTAAAATCCAAAGTCTCTTCAAAACCTTACCCCTACAATTATATTAAATTTCTTTCTTTATAAATGCCTTTTTTTTTAATTACACGTGCGAATAGGAGATAAAACATTTTGGAAAAAAGCTGGGAAGGGGATAAAATTTAAGTGGATCTTACTGGTAGGGAAAACGAAAAGAGATAAGATTGGTGGGATCTTTTCCCTCAGGTTTATTTTCTAGTTTGTTGGAATAATTGCCGTTTTTTTATGTCTGAACGGAAAACTTGTCTAAATATTGGTTTCTACAGTGGCCATAGTTACTTTCTTGTCAAAATAATGGGAGTAGTCTTTTTAACAATCCACTAGCAGGACTGCAATTTATATTCAAGTATGACCAAGCCTCGCTCGGCTTTAAAAGAATTATTTTTTTGTCAATTCGTGTTTTTTTAAGGTTCAATACTTTTCCAAATATACTTGAAAAACTTCACGTTAACGAAATATTAAGCACTCGACCTTCTTATAACACTAAAGTAACAAACAAAGAAGATTCTGAATGTAATTAAATCAACATTTTGCTTTAAACTATCTGTTACATTTGTTTCCATTATACAATTTTTATGTCGGTAATTATAAAATACTTTGACCTTGGAACCAGTTCTGCTTTGGTGAAATTGGTTTTTAACCAAATACTTCCTTTTCATACTATGATGCGTTTCACGATTTTATCCCAATCGAGATTTTCTTTTCGAATAAGTACTTTTAGTGTAGTTGGTAGCTTGATATCCATCAAAACTGATGGTCCGCAAATTATTCCAACAGATGATAACAACGTCTTAACAAAACATAAACAGTCTCAAGACATACGTATCTTTGAAATAAAATTTATATGCGTGATTTAAAAAAACATGTTAAACTATTTGAAGTGTAAAAAGAAAATAAATAAATAAAATAAAATAGGACGGTCAAGCAATAGTTTCACTTAAAAAAGAAAAAACCATTACATCTACTTACAATGCTTTTGGATTTGTTTTCAACCAAGTGTGTTTGAAATTAGCCAAAGTGGCCAATATCAGCCAAGCCTGGCAAATTTTCATTGTTATGGTTGCAAATTGTCTGCCTGATGCGTCAATTCAGTTCACTTCAAGGCTTTACTTAATTAGACTTTATATTTAAAAACTGTTTTTTGTAAAAAAATCGCGTTTTTGCAGAAAAAACACTGATGTAGATGAACGTAGAATGCAAAACTACAATTAAATCCAAAATTTCATCCAAATCGTTAGAGCCATTTTCGAGATACCAAATATATATATATTCACAAGAATTGCTCGATTAAAGATATAAGATAAATAGTATTTTTCCCTTCTCAAAAAAAAGGACATCCATTTTTCTCTCATTTTTCAGATTTCTTCTGAATTTATGAGAAAAAAAAAATTCCTTAACTTCTTTCAATAAAAATTTTACCCGGACTGCTATTATTTAAAGTCATCCCAAATTAATGAATGTGCTATTTGAATTAAAACTTCTATGTTTCCTTAAATAAACATCTCATATATTGTATTATCTCTATACTGTATTCTTGTTTTATTTTCTAAAGCAATGTAAAAACCTTTAAAGGTGAGAAGATTTTACATATTTCTTGCAGAGTTGTTCAAGAATGTTAAAAGATTGTTTAAAAAAGCATGAATTTTCATTTATCTGTTAGATGGAAATGTATTTCATTGCTTAATCGTTGTCAATTCTTATTGGCCGTTTCATTTAGGTTCTAATATTTATAATGAAGAAGGTAGTGTAAAGAAGAACGTTGCCCCTTATACTAGCGACAAAGAAGTCTTGAAATTCAACCATCCTTTGATGCTAATGGTATGCATCAAGTCTTTCTTCTCTCATGCATGATTGTTAAGAGTGTTTTGTGACATTTTTTCAAATTATTGTTATTACAGTACAACCTCGATATCTCAAATCTCTCGGGACGGGAAAAAAATTCAAGATATCAAGTTTTTGAGTTATCAAGGTTTTAAAAAAATTACACTAAAAACTCTCAGAATTGCACACACGTACGCTATATGCATTTATATATGTACTATAAGACCACTTTGAATTATGATCAATAAAGTAGTCTTCAATATTTTACTAGATTTGAAATTTTATAATTGTCGAAAGTGCACAGGAAGAGATTTAGAAATGAACAACAATTTCAACTTGGTTTTTCACCTAAAAATTAAAAAATTCGTATCTTCAACTAGTAGCTCCACACATTCAAAAAAGTTTTCAGCTGCCATTTTGTAGGAGTTAAAAAAGCAAAATGATGAAAATGAGGAACGCATTTTCCGTTTGCACTTAAAAATTGACTGGCGAAAAATCAACCCCCTTTTCTCAAAGTGGGCAACATGTTTGAGAGAAATGCACTAAGATTCTAAACTCTGGGGAAAACACAGCACCCCTTTCATACCAACACTTCCCTATTATCTTGCTTCAATTCCCTAATCACAAAGTTTCCAAGAAGAGAGATGAAAACTGGTCCCTGGAACTGGTTTTACTACAAAAATTGCCAAAGAAAAACGACAACTGAAACTTGCTTCTGTGCAAAAATTTCGATATATCAAAGGTTTCGAAAAATAAATTTCGATATAACTATGGAAAATACATAGGGGTTTTTATAGAAAGTGCAGGGGGAAAATATTTATTCGAGACATCAAGGGGTTCGAGATAAGGAGGTTCGAGATATCAAGGTTTGACTGTATTTCTTAAAGCAGTATTTTTAGAAATTTTGGAGTAATAGTTGAAATATATTTTTGTAATTTTTAACTGTTAATTTATATTTCTTTGTTTTTGTGAAAGTAGCAACAGCAAAAGGAATATTGCTGTTTACATAATCTGCCTGGAATGTTTGCACAGTTTATGTAGAACTAGCGAAAATACCCGGTGTTGCCTGGGTCAGTAATAATTGTGAGAAACAATCGCTACTTTCTTTTGTTTTCTGTTTTAACCAGGGTTGGCAAGTTTCTGCCGAGGCGGTTAAAACCACTGGTAGAAACCGGTTAAAACCGGCACAGCAAAAACCACTTTCTGCCATATTTGTGGCAGAAACTGGCAAAAACTCACAAAATAACAAAAAAAAAAATTATTGACATGTAATAGAAAATGAAAAAATAATTAATTGTCAACCAAAGCGCCATTTAATTACAATATTATCACAGTTCAAAATGAAATGTTACATTGTTTGGACCCTGCAGTTGCCTCTTAGAAAATGTGGTTTCTAAAATCTAAACAGTTTCTCAATTTAATATGCACAAATGAGAAACTTTAAAATATTCTTGCAACAGAAGAGCTACCAAGTAATGCAGCAAGGAACAGACAATATTTGTGAAATTTTCATCCATTGTATATTTTTTTAAAATAATCCACTATGTAGTAATTCGGGTAGTGGTAAAAATTTGACTGGAAAAATAAGTTTCGAGAAATGGGGTCAATTTGCTTTGTAAAGCTATATAGCATTAAGTACAAAATCTACGTTAATATTGGCAAGTAAAATTCTATCACTTTCTTCTTGTAGTACATAATAATTTCAATCACTCCCAATTTAGATGAAGCATATAAGCCAGCAAATTATGATCAGTAATGCCTGTTTAATTCTATATCTCACTCATCTTCCCTAAGCACCCATATGATTTTTCATCCTTTGTTAGATTAATCCAAGTATTACGAGCATAGCTGCAATTGAAAAGTTTCCTTTCCAAACTAAATCAAGGGCACAAGCATAGGATTTTATTTTTTTAAATGATGAAATGAAGTTTAATTTTTTGCTTTACATAAACAAATATCATTTAGTAATTACTTGAGTTACTAGAGACACTTTCAAGTTTTTGCCAGTTTCTGCCGGTTTTTACCGGTTATAACCAGTTTCTGCCACTGGCATGGCAAAAACTAGTTTCTGCCGGCAGAAAGCCAGCCCTGGTTTTAACTGAAAGAACTCAAAACACTCCGCTTTGACGTCATTAAAAATTGAGCTTCATCCTTACCCATAAAAGTAAAACAGCAATAAGTATAAAGAACGAAAGGGTATTCATTTAGAAACGAAAGCGCAAAGTGAAGCATATAAAAATTCGAAGAATTTCCAAAATATATCTAACAAAAACAAAGATTACTAAAAAAATCGTGCGCTTAATTTAATTAAATACTACACACACAAAAAAAGAAAAAAAAAATGCTCTCTACTATGTTTCTATAAGTGTGCAAAAAGTGAGTTTCCAAATGTTTAAATGACTTTAGACTCATGTTTGCTCTGGAGAAGCCTTGATTCAAAATTTTCATTGTTATTACTTTTAATACTACTGTTGTTAGGCAACCAATTTTCCTAACAATGGGTTTTATATTTAATCATAACATGGGGAAATGACATGAAATTTACTGTTTTCCACCATAGCTTTTTAAAACTAAGTTTTTAAGGAATAAATTATAGCCTAAGTTGCTCCCTGATAATGTAGCTATCTATGGTGAAAAATGGTTAAAATCCGTCCAGTAGTTTTGAAGTTTACCCCGGACATCCGGACAGAAGTAGCCTTTTATGTATAAAGATATGTAAATTCTATGGAAATGCTTAGAGAATATGAAAGCTCTTTGTAATTTTTGTTGAAAAGTAATCAAACGGGTTTGAAGAATGATTTTTATTCTTTACTTAACCTAAACAAATGTGGAATATTAAGAATCTGAATTTTTTTTTTTTAAATCCCTGTCATTCATTAAAGTCTATAGAAACCATCTATCTGCTGTATGCAAGGCTGTTTTTGTTTATCAAACATGTTACGAAAGGAAGTAAATCATTTTCCAAAAGTGTTGGCAACCTTAATTTGCATTAGGTTTTTTTTTTTCATTCGTTCATTCCTTCTTGCAACAAGATCGCGTCAGCAGAATATGCAAATTGCCGGTAGCATTTAAGCTCCCGGCACTTTGCTTCATTCTCTTCCCTTTTCAATTTGCAACCCAAGTCAGACTTGGTTGTTTCTTTCGGCAGCTCAGTGGAGTCTGTCCGTTTTTGCCGATAGTTTCGGCTTGCTGCTCTTGACATGAATATCATAGCTCAGTATGTTTAACGTTTCATACTTTGACTTAGAATGTTAGATTCAAAAGTCATTTAAAGTATTATGAGCTACTTAATAATGTAAAGAGCGTATTCCCAATATTTCGTTTAACATGTCATTGTATATATCATAGCCATAATAAACAAGTTACTTTTTAAATTTGGCTCTTCATGATGTTGCACAAGATAAATATGTTTTTTCAAGAAGTATCATACGTCCTGGTTGAGCTTCCACTTAAAGTTAATAAGCTGAGCACTTTTAGAAGCTCACAGTTTAACAAAACAAAAATGTTTGTTATCCATACCTGTGCTTTCAAATCAAATATGTCAAAAAGCTTAAAATGTCGACCTCGACATTCTTTCTTGATTTGAATTTTCTGATAACTGATAATTCTGTCCTGCAGGTCACCTACAAACGGGAAAACCTCCTGAGCCATCCTTTATGCGAGAGCCTGCTGATGTACAAGTGGAAGAACTATGGCCGTTATGTCTACTACGGCAACCTGGCGGTTTTCGTGTCGTTCCTGATCTTTTTCACGTCATACATCGTCACTGCCATTCCCCCGTGTCCTTTAGGAGATGAGCAAGACCCCAAGTGCTGGTGAGCTTTGCCTGTATTGATGGTCTTCCATTCCAGAGTTTGTTTAATTCTCCTCTATTGCGATGCAGGGGACGGATTTAGATCAGGGTTTAAGCTGGGTTCAAAAGTTCTTTAGCATAAAAGCTAAAATTGAGGGGAAAATGTTAGCAAAATGCTAAAATGTTACAAATTCTCATATATTTATATATGCATAAGTGTGTTTCATCTCCAGTTGAAAATAAAATTCGTATTTCATCTGTGACATCTTTGAAGAAATAAGTACAACAGCTATTTTTTTAAAACATAAAATAAAGAAAGAAAACACGATTGGTGTTTAGAACGTCCTCCTCCTAATAAAGCAGTTATTGGGGGGACATAATGCTAGATAAGACTAATAGTTATTGAACTTAATTATAGTTTAAACATCTTAGCTAAGATTTAAAAAGATTAAGTTGATTATCGCCATACATGCTTCCTCTTTAGGATCATAGATTTCTTCTTTTTTTTAAAAAATTAATTTATTTTTTATCTGAGCAAAAAAGGGAAAATGCATTGCTTTATTTTCGCAATTCAGAAGGTGTTTTCGCATTATGCGAAAAATGCGACCGTAGCGGAAACCCTGATTTAGATTAAATATAGTCGTAGACCTGATAAATTGTAGATAACGTTCATTCTGTTGTAGCTGTATCAAGGACACATCATACTAAATTAAAGACTTTTTGTGATTTGTAACTACGAAATCAGCTAACTGACTAATGAGTCATTAAATCAAAGGTTTTATTTTGACAAATTTAAACTGCAGTCAGTATTGAAAACTTTAAGCCTTTTGTTGTCTTTTGTGTATGGGGAGACGGGTGAAAAAAGGATTAATCTTCCTATTTTCAATACCAGTTTTAATCCCATCATCAAGCTAAAAAAAAATTTTTTTTAATTTTGTTTCCTATTTTTTAACAAATTTTCTTGCACTTTCCTTTCAAGGCATCCTTTAATGATTTTTTTCTTTCTTTATTTGTGCAGCACTATTTTCAGTGTTATTTACCATTTTTAACCCCCGACACACAAAGGAAGGGTGTTATAAGTTTGACGTGTCTGTGCATATGTAGTCTGTCTGTGGCACTATAGCGCCTAAAGGGATGGGCCGATTTTGAAAAACTTTTTTTTGTTCGAAAGGAGAGTTGATCGAGAGTGTTCTTAGCTAGGTTTCGTCTTCAGATGACCCTAATCAAAGAAGATCTTAATTAAACCACTAAAATGTTTTTCCCGATTTTAGCAGTGAAAACATATTTAAAAATCTTAAAATTTAGTACCAAAATAAAGTTTTTTTTTTTCATCTGCGTCTTATAGAATGTGTTTGGAACTTCCATGTTGTATAGAATTTGAGTTACGATGCTTTTTAGAGCAGATTCTAACTACGGCTAAGCCTTTAATCGCGCAATTGGTAACCAAATTCATTGTTGGACGACAAGGAAATTAAAAGCAATGATTTGAAATTTTTATCTGTTGCCAGTTTCTATTAGTTAAAAAATAAAATACTTGTAATTGATTTTAATAGTATAAGGCTTTTAAAAAGATTTTCAATTTCCCCTCTTGATTCTACATTTGCGACTCAGTCGGCATTTTTAAAAAATTTTAATTTTATCATTGTTAACTACAGAGATTTTTTTTACTGTAATAAGCAAGATTCAACCTTTATGTAATAATAAATACTTTATGTATAATTTTAGTGTTGCAAACTGTTTACTTTCACCATATTATTATTTTTCTTGTAAGTCTTTCCTTGATTGTAAAATGCACAAAGCTGTCAAAAGCACTCAAAGAGTGTCCCCCACCCCTTCCACTTGCTTAGAAACCTTTTGAGAAGGGATTGGTTAGCTGTGCACATTGTTTGTAGAATTCACAAAATGGTTTTTGAAAATAAATTCTTGTATAAATTTTTTGCATAATGTAAACTTTATATGGTTTGCATTATACAAAATTTTTCACATAATGTAATCTTTTTCTTTTCTCTCTTTTTTGTATATTTAATGCTGTTTTTTTTTCTTTCTAGCTATATTAGTAACTTTACCTGCCAACCATATATTGGAGCTTGTGATATAGACATGGATAAAAATTTCCCGAAAATATGTAAAACTTTCATTTATGTTCTAGCCGTTCTTCATTTGCTGAAAGAAGTAAGTTGAATTATGTGATTTTTTCCCCCCTCCATTAAAAACGTTGGTGCCACTTTTAAAACTTGTCTATTTTGTGTACCTTGAATTAAGAAGCTTGATAGGCTATGGCTGCAGTTTTCAAAATTTAGTTCCACATTTTTGTGATGAAGAGCGTTTTAAGGGTGTACTCAAGTCCCGTTTTACACTGAGAGTCTTTTTTTTTTGTTTCAGTATTGGTCCATTTGGTAATTTTTTCAGCGTTGGTTACTTTTTCCAAGCGTAGGTCACCATTTCAAATAAAATATTTCCCTTTGTTCGTTAAGATAAAATCATGAAATTGCTTAAACAGTGCAAGATTGTGTTTTGGAACTGCATAGTTCTTTTTTAATGCAAAAAAAAAATAATAATATTGCTAATGGAGGGAAAATGTCCCTTGACAAAGGCTTGGTTTCTGACTGAAAACTGAGAATAGCCCTGTAGCTGAGGAATAAGTTGGGCTTAAAACTCATGAGTTTGAGATAAAATATTTTGAACTACTCTTCGTATATTCAGTAAATTACCGCCCATTAGCCAGGGCTAAAGCAGAAATACATGAAATACACCGCCAGCTCAGTCATTTCCAGCCGAAATGACTGAGCTGGCGGTGTAGTTCATGTATTTCTGCTTTAGTCCTGGCTAATGGGCGGTAATTTACTGAATATACCTTGCCTCGCGTTCAATCTTCGAGTTGAACCGAACCATTGCTTCGGTCACTCGTCTGGTCCGTGCTAAATCTATATTAGCTACCAGTTTGTTTGGGACTCTTGGCTTCCTTAAGAGGTTTTCCACCTCCAGCTCATTCACTTCCTATGCCGGGCTGATGAGTGCTAATAAGCACGAAACTGCAGTCCTCGGCATGGAATTGACTGAGCTGGCGGTGTATTTCATGCTCTTCATACTCTTCTTCTGCTCTTGTGAAAACGAATTTAAAATATGTGCATGGATCTGGGCAAAAATATTTCTTAAAAAAACAGTTATTATAAGGCAGGAAAGTGCAAAAATATTTCAGGCACATGTTTCAGCATCAGGAGGAACCCTTTCATCAGTGCATGAAAAGCTGTCAGTTGAAAACCATCAGAGTAGAGAGAGAATGATACTTTTGTATGATAGAAGCTCTCATCTTTATCACTGATGAAAGAATTCCTTGAAATACTGAAATATGTGTCTGCATTATTTTTGCACTGATGTGCTTTTAATAGTCGCAACTCATCAAAGGTCATCAGTATGAACTTACTATTACTTTAACTAATACTTTATGGTTTTATTTTTCATGATGAAACTTTTTCGACTGATTGATTTGCCATCTTTCTCAGGTGTACCAGATCCTCCAGAACGGAAGAAAGTACCTGAACCTGGAAAACTTCCTGGAGTGGTGTTGCTACCTGAGTGCCCTGGTGTTTGTCTCGGATTTCGACAAGTGCTCGGCCCAGACTGGCATCAGACAGGTATGCCCCAGTCAGGGCCCGATTTAAGGGAGGGGCCTCCACAACAAAAAGGCCCCCACAATAAAATTATTACAAAATATCCTAACTTTCACGGGTCAGCAAGTTTACGTTTTTTCTCCCAGATTTTTTTTTTTGATGTGTATTTTTACAAAGAATGCTTGCACAAAAATAATATTATTATCAATATATCAGAAAGCCCTGATTGCAAGTATACATTTACTATCAATTTTTTATTTGATCGAGCATTTCAGTGGCTATATATATATATATATATATATTCACACACATATTCACACACATATTCACACATATTTTCACACATATATTTCATTTAATTTGAATATAAATCTGATTGAAATAGATTTACTTATGGCAGGCCGACAGGCCTGTTCTCCATAAGCAATCGGAATTTTAGAAATAAACAGTGGATTTTGCGATTCCATCTATTCTCTTAATTTCAAAGTTTTTAATTCGAAAACAGTTTAGTGAAGTTGAGGGGGACAGTTTCATTATTATTATCTGGCGACAGGGAATAATTCAATCTAACAGGAAGCCTTTTTATCTAATAAAGCTAATCCCTTATGTTAACTTTTCTCAACCATTTTCGATTATCTACCAGTAGAATTTGAGTGGAGAAAAATACAAAAACACTTAACAAGGTAAAAGAAAAACTACTGCGTTATTGACAATACTTGCTGTGATTTTCAAATATAAAACCACTAGTGGTACCCGCACGGCTTTGCCCGAGGTAGAAAAATTTTAAGGTCTTCTGGTTTGCTTGTATATTTACAAGTAATGTATGGTGAATTTCTCGCCAATTGGCTTGTGCCTATGCTACGGTTCCACGTCATGATAATTTTGTAATTTACTCGTCTATCATTTTGTTCTTAAAATTGGAATAGAAAAAGAACCACATCGAATTTTCGAAAAATCCCTTTGGGGTGCACATCCCATGCTACAAACCAACTTTGTGCCAAATTTCATGAAAATCGTCCGAACGGTTTAGGCTCTATGCGCGTCACAGACATCCAGACAGACAGAGATCCGGACATAGACTTTCAGCTTTATTATTAGTAAAGGAGAAGAAATCACTGTTCTTATCTGTAAGCAATTAACACTTTGAAAAACTTTACCGAATTTTATTGCAAATAAACTGCAAAATCAATAAATAAAAGTACTTTATTTGGTAAATTGTGAATAAAGTTTTTATTTGAAAAAAAAAAACTTTTACTAAATGAAAACAAAGAAACCAAGACTGCGCTGATGCACCGTGTGTTTATTCAAAATGGTTAGTCATAATATGCTTGATTCATTTAAGCGGCGTGTTGGATTCAAATAGCTAGCAGCTTTTTAAGGTTGAAGCTGAATTTCGTTCTATTTTTGAGGGATTCATTAAAGCAGCTGATTCAATTACCTGATGCTCACTGCATTACACTGTAACTGGAAAGTCTCCCGTCAAGGTATGACGAGTGAAAATTGCTTCTCCATTCAAACGAAGCCATTGCCTGTTTGGTGATGTTTTGATAGTTGAAATGTTAACTCCGACACCAGTGGATGAACCGTAAATTCCAGTAGATAGTCTTCATTGTTTTTTTTCTTCTTCCCCCCCAAATGGCACAGTCTTAGCAGTAAAACAGTTCTTTTTTGCTATGCCTAAAACGACTTCTTTGATCAGCTCAACTTTTTCTTGCAAATTTAAAATTTTAAGTTTTCTCTTAGCCATTTTTTTAAGGTCTAAACTTTGAGGGATAAGCGAGACAGCCCCTCAATCACACGCTTTCTTTAACAGATAAAGAAAAACAGCAAATTTAGAACAACCTTACAGCTTTGTAGAACAAAACGCTAATTCGAGAAAGAATCCCTTCTGTCGAGACAACAGTCCCCGCCCGACCTTTTTTCCCCAAAAGTGGATATTTTAGTCCTAAATGTACCGCCCCCCCCCCCTTCTCTATTTTTTTCTGTCCCGGGCTCCGCAAAGTCAGAGCTTTGGTTTCCCCCTGTGCAGGTTTTTCTTTTTAAGAAAAAAAAAATGAAGCAAACAATACCTTTAGGAAAAAAAAGATAAAACATTTACAAGGTTACCTACAAAATATCGAATTCCTATTTATTAGATCTACTTGGTCTAGACGCCTTTTGATGCAATGCAGTGGCGCCAGCTTTTTTCTTTTTGTTCATACTAGAAAAAAAAAAACGATTTCGACTTATAGAGTTACATTAGCATGGAAAATTTGACAAGGTCAGGGGGAAAAATTCGACTCATCGAATATTTCGACTCAACGAAATTCGGTTTATCGAAAATAATTAACATGCATTCTCCGTTCAGTTGGACGGGAATTAATAACCACTTCGGCTTGTCGAAGTTTTCGACTCATCTAAGTTCGACTTATCGAAGTTTCACTGTATATATAACAGGGTTCGTACGCTCCGGGAATTCCGGGAAAACCGGGAATTGTCAGGGAAAATGACACTGTCAAAAATGTCAGGGAAAAGTCAGGGAGTTCTCAAATTTTGTCCTCCAAAAATTTTTTTTCCATTTTTTTCCCCAAGGAATTAACTACCATGAGATCAAGTCTTCGTTTTATTGTGATTTCACGAAAAAAATTGTAAATTTTTATCTAAACCGACGCTGGCACTTAAAAACTGCGATCGAGAAATGAACGTTTTTTTTTTTTTTTCACAACGAAAAATGCGCCAAAAGATCGAAGATTTTCTTACATGGAGTCAGTGAGGGGAACACATTTCTTTCTACTGCCTAAAGTTTTAGATGGGTTTCCACAACATTCTATTCGGTTCAGGGTTCGTACGCTCCGGGAAAACTTGGAATTATCATGGAAAATGACTTAGTCAAAAATGTCAGGGAATTTTCCAAATGTGTCCCCAAAATTTTTCTTTTCCCAATTTTTTCCCAGGGAATTTGGTTTTATGAGATCTAATCTTCATTTTTATCGATGTATTTAAAAAAAATTGTAACAATTTTAAAGCAATGAAAAAAGTGGCGACCCAAAAAATCTTCAGCAGCCGCCATTTTTGGCTCTCAGTAGTTCCCAAGGGAAAAAAAATCAGGTGAACAGCAATTATGTACAAACTCAAAAGGAGAGAAGACAATTTACTGCTTCGGAAGCACAACCTGTAGATGGGAAGATCGATCGGGGAAAATAGTTTTTTTTTTTGATCGGAAAATCATTTCAGCTACATGTGAAACGCAGTCGCCATCTTTGG